>NW_028113986.1:0-12349 GCF_964289735.1 Phaethon aethereus | reverse complement strand
GCTGAGCTCTGAATCCCCGGTCGGAGCGCTGCGCAGGGCTGGTTTTACCACCTTCTTTCCAGGGAGCTTCTCTGTGAACATGTGTGGAGGCAGCGAGTCTATTCCAGCTACTTCTGGACTATTTTCTAAAGTACTTAATATATTGTTTTACTGGTGTCAGAATGCCAGTTTTAATCAGAAAGCTGAGCAGGATAGAAGAAATAAATATCTAATTACCTTTCTGAGTATGGAATCTTGCTAAAAAATGTGTATATAGATGAGTTAGTGTGCTAAGGTCGTATTTTTTTTATAAAGCTGTGTTGACCGGCATTAATTGTACTCCTGCCTCTTGATTATCTTTTGATATCTTCAAACTTCTGTTATTTTTGTTTTGGTTGTAGTTTTTATCAATTGGGACTGATGTCAAAGCAACTCCTACTTAATTGGCCTTGAATATTGGCAGAGTTTGGAAAGTTTTTCACTTCTTGATTTTTCTTTAACGAAATGCAGGGTATTCCTGAAACGAACCTAGCAAGGCTGCACAGATAATGCACCACAACACCATTTTAATTTATGTGTTGATGAAATGTTGATTGAATGGAGCTACCTAATGCCTGTGGCTGGTTTGATTGGCATCTTACTGGTTCGTGCTAAGTCTGGGTGGATACTGTTTCTCTAAGTTCAAGTGGCTACAGCTTTCTTGTAATGGTTGACCTTATTTGAACAAGAAATTATAATTTTTTTTTAATTTGAAATCTGTTTGAAGAGGTAGATTATTCTACACAAAGAAGCAAACAGCAGGCTTGCTTCTTTGCAGCAGTTGAGGGCAGCTTTGCTGGTAGCCTTGTGCCTGCGTGCATACCCTCTGTGTCGGCCTGCCCTGCGGCCTGCCCTGCGGCCTGCCCTGCGGCCTGCCCTGCGGCCTGCCCTGCGGCCTGCCCTGCGGCCTGCCCTGCGGCCTGCCCTGCGGCCTGCCCTGCGGCCTGCCCTGCGGCCTGCCCTGCGGCCTGCCCTGCGGCCTGCCCTGCGGCCTGCCCTGCGGCCTGCCCTGCGGCCTGCCCTGCGGCCTGCCCTGCGGCCTGCCCTGCGGCCTGCCCTGCGGCCTGCCCTGCGGCCTGCCCTGCGGCCTGCCCTGCGGCCTGCCCTGCGGCCTGCCCTGCGGCCTGCCCTGCGGCCTGCCCTGCGGCCTGCCCTGCGGCCTGCCCTGCGGCCTGCCCTGCGGCCTGCCCTGCGGCCTGCCCTGCGGCCTGCCCTGCGGCCTGCCCTGCGGCCTGCCCTGCGGCCTGCCCTGCGGCCTGCCCTGCGGCCTGCCCTGCGGCCTGCCCTGCGGCCTGCCCTGCGGCCTGCCCTGCGGCCTGCCCTGCGGCCTGCCCTGCGGCCTGCCCTGCGGCCTGCCCTGCGGCCTGCCCTGCGGCCTGCCCTGCGGCCTGCCCTGCGGCCTGCCCTGCGGCCTGCCCTGCGGCCTGCCCTGCGGCCTGCCCTGCGGCCTGCCCTGCGGCCTGCCCTGCGGCCTGCCCTGCGGCCTGCCCTGCGGCCTGCCCTGCGGCCTGCCCTGCGGCCTGCCCTGCGGCCTGCCCTGCGGCCTGCCCTGCGGCCTGCCCTGCGGCCTGCCCTGCGGCCTGCCCTGCGGCCTGCCCTGCGGCCTGCCCTGCGGCCTGCCCTGGCATTCTTCATTACAACAGCAATGCCCATTGTTTGGGGACAGACTTTTTAGCAGGGCCGGTTGCGGTATGACAAGGGGTAATGGTTTTAAACTAAAAGAGGGAAGATTTGGACTAATCTAAGGCAGAAATCTTTGACTATGAGGGTGGTGATGCCCTGGCACTGGCTGCCCAGGGAGGCCCGGACGAGGCTCTGGCACCCCAATGTCCCTGCTCCGGGCATGGCCTTGGCCTAGGTGGTCTTGGGCGGTCCTTTCCCGCCAGCCCCTTGCGCCACCGCAGGGTCGGCAGGCCGCGCAGCGCAGGCGCAGCGGTGCGGCCGTTCCCTGCGGGGCCGCGGGCTGCGTTTCGCGCTCTCCCTGCTGGGGGAGCCGGCGGCGCGGCCCGCCCGCGCCCCGCAGCCCTGCTCCCCCGCAGGGCGGCGCGGCCGGTGCCGGCGGGGCGCTGCCGCCCACCCCCGGCAGGTGGCGCTGCCGGCCCGGCGGAGCGCGGCGCAGCAGCCAGGCGGCTGAGCGGGCGGCGGGGCGCAGCGTAGGGCCTTCCCGGCTACTGCCCTTCCGCAGAGCGCGGAAAAACCCCAAAAACGAAAATCGGGAAGTGCTGAAGCGATCGAGGGGCGCTCGTCGCGCCCGGTAGGGGCGTACGGTCGCGGGAGCCGTGGGGACCTCTTCCTCGCGGGCTGGCGGGTGGCTGGGCGGAGGGGAAGGGGCGCTCGCTGCTCCGTCCCGGCGCCCCTGCTGCCCGGCCTCCCCACGGCAGAGGGCAAGAGCAAGCCCGCGTCGATCGAAAATCGAGTTAGGGCAAACGCCGGAAGAACCTGTCTGTGGCCAGATGAGTAACTTCAAATGAAATTTTAACTAGCAACCCCCCCGGCTTTGGCAGAGCTGAAGCCAAAACCCAAAGCTATTACCCCTTCGCTTCCAGGTTCTCCTGCTTTTGTATTTGGGGCAGAAATGTTTCAATCGGAGAGGGTCAATTACAGAAGCCGTGAGATGGGTGGTACCACAGGACAGCGGGTGACATTTTGAGCTCCGTAGGAAGTTTCTGTTTGCATATATAATTGAAAAAAAACCTTCATGTGAATTATGGTAAGCAGTAATAAATAGTTTATGCAGGCATCAAATGAAAAAAAAAATGTTCAAAGTACTCAAAATGAGCGCTCAGTTCTGAGATTGAAAAATACGTATTACACCACGCTTCTGTATTGAGCAGGGGTTGGGAGAAGCCCAGAGGTCGCTCAGCACCTTTTTGTCAGGCTTGTGCCTAAATTGTGCTCCTGCTTGCATTTGGTCGGAACAGCAGAGTGTTGCAAAGGTTTAGGTGATTTAAGTTCAATCAACTATGTTATTTTAAAATATATCACCTGAATCTTGTGCCTTCTGAAATTTGGAAGTGTGAAAGTTGCTGCTGAGTTTTGCTCTGGTTTGGTGTTTCCTTCCCCCACCACCTCCAGTGGTGAACACTTAAAAAAAACGCCACACCAAAACAACAAACAAACAAACAAAAAAACCCAACAAAAAAAGCCCCAAAGCCATCTGATGAAGTGACTGTGTGTGGGTGATGCTGCCACAGCTGTTATGAGCTGATCGGAAACAAACCTCTGAAACAAGCGCTCTGCTTCACTCCTTTCACCGCGCTGCTGACTGAAGCCCAGTGCCGATAATCTGTGTGCCAGTGTTTACAGAGAGATTTTTCTTGCTGATCACCTTACTGGAAATAATAATCTTGTATTCTCATGCCAGAATCTGAAATGGTGGTCTGCCAGATAGTTGCCAAAAATTATTTTTCCGTGATAAAACATGTTCTATCTTTTGTCATTATTTTTTAGAGTGCTGCAGAATGTAGAGGGCCAGAGAAAAATAACCCAAATTCAGTAGCAGAGGGTTTGGCCATATTTAATTTAGTCGACACCTGAGTTTTAATCCAACAAAAGCTATCACAATTAATCCTTCCTGTGGTGTCCACTTTTACAGCTTAAGGAACTTGCCCTGAAGTTCATCAGGTGCCTCCTGACATGTGTTTGCAGCCCTCTGCTTGAAGGGAAACGCAGGTGGAAGTCAGGAGCCATCACTTCTGTACCCGTCAGGTACTCCTCACTGACAATGGGGTTATTTAATAAGACTCGAACATTGTTTAATTAGGATGTGATTAACTTAAGGATATTATTTACAATTGATGTGAGCACTGCGGGTGTGTGTGTGCATATATTTATGCAAAGGTGAGCATGTATGCAACTAGCACTGCAAAAATTCCCTCAATCGAGAAATTACGCTGTTTAAGATCAGATTTGTAAAACTCAGTCTAGACAATACACAATTATAGAAATGCACATTACAGGAGTTTTAAAATGTCAAACATAGTCCTACATTGGATACTAATGGTGCTGAGGAATCTGCAGCTGTCTGTGTTGGATGTGAGTAGAACCAGTCCTTGGAGAGTGGGAAATGGCAGGAACTGCCTCTAACTATTGTAATCTACAAGATTATCCCATTAATCATATTTGTCTCCGGGAGTACCTTAGTTCTAACTCTAAGTGTTGTTTTTCCCTTGGTGCGTCACATGCAAAAAAGCCTCTAATTGAAAACAATGCAGAGACAAAATCAAACTGCTCATAAATGTGTGCTGAGTTCTAGCCGCTAATGGGAGCGGAATGGATGGCACACACCAGGCACCGAGGCAATGGCATCGCCAGCGTCCTTCCACACCTGTAAAATGTTATTTTTCATTTTGAATATTGCCGGTGTTCTCGGTGGGCAGAAAGAGCTAACACTGCTGTTCCAACAGAAAAAGGACCCAGTTTAGAAGGGGGAGATGGCAGAGATTCTTTCTGCAGGGCCTGCGTTCTGTGCAGGCGTGAAAACAGTGGGAGACGCAGGTAGATCTATGGAAGTCCTTGAAAATACGGCACTGTGAGAGACAGAATTGCCATCAGTGTACGAATGTTGAATAGCCCTGGCTCTATTACCATGGTATTTCCTTTCAGCCCTGCTATAGCAGCTACATTTTATCCAGGAAATTTCCTCTCCGCTTGCAGATGTGAAAAGAAGAGGAAATTATATGTATCTGGTTAAAAGGTTAACTTGTATGATTTTGCATGTCTGTGTTGTTTTAAATTAATTCACCTACATTTCAGAGGTATCTGAACTATGTGTCTCTATTAGGCACTCTGACAGATAATCTAATGTTTTTTTTCTAATTCAGATCTGTAACTGACAGAGTGAATCCACATTTAGATGGCTTATTCAAAACCTGCCTGCTGCTGCAGGACCCCTGGTGAGAGGTGTGGAAGGGAAATAACTTTCTTTTTCTTCCCATATCTGCACACGTAGCCATGAAGAACAGCTCTCTCCACTGATCTCCTCCAGCCTGCCTGTTGTCTTTTGTTTCGCAGGCTGCAGCTCTGCTTTGGACAGAGCCCCGCAAGACTGGCAGCTTAATCCTGGCATGCTCCTCCGAAGGGCGACGGCCCGCGCAGCCGGCATCTCCTGCTCACCACTCCCGTGCTCTGCAGACTCCGTGGCAGCAGGAGTGCTCTGACAGTAGGGACATAACTTACCGTGTGGTACCAATGATGGGGTGGGGAAGGTCTTCCTGGGTTCACAGCAAGGCCTGCCCACCTCCAGCACTGAATGCCGGTGCGTCCCAGGCTGTTGGAGGGATGCTGCTGGGGTGGCGTAATTGCATCAGAGAAGGGAAAGTTTTTCCTTGCAGGAAAACTACAAGAAGTGCTCTGTTGTATTTAGCCCTGTCTCTTAAGGTAGAACAAGCTTCTATTTCTAAATGTTTTCTCTTTGGGCTGCGAGCAGATGTTAGAGGTGGCTTGATGTGAGGAATTAGGGCTGTTAAGGGCCACCAAATACTAGAGACTGCAGCTGCGAGTGGCTAATGCTGCACTCGAGTGCCTCCTGGAGCGTGGCTTATGGCCTCTGCTGCTGTGACCTGTGAAGGTAAGGTTAAAAACCCAGACAGGGGCTGTTTCGATGCACTTGGACTGCTGCTCCTGCAAAACCTTCATCCTCCTGTCTCTGGTCAGGGTTCTCCAAATTCCATCTATGCAGCTCCTGTCCTAATTCCACTTGTAACCACAGTCATCGATGCTTCAGGAAAGTACATATTGCGTTAGAAAACTCGTAAGTGTCCCAAAAGCTGAAGATTAATTCCACAGGCTGTAGCTACCCCCCCTCCCTGCTCCCCATGAGCTGCCTGCACTCACTGCCTAACCCCTGGTTAGCAGGTGCTGCCTGTGCAGCTCTGTCTTGGGCTGCTCCTGCCCGGCAGCTCCTCTCATGCCCAAGGTAGCAGAAGAAAAGCAAACTTGCCTTCCCACCAGTCCCAGTGCTGCCAGCCATGGAGCAAAGCGGGGTTGGCAGATACCGTGTCAGTGCTTTATGCTGCACACCAGCCTCTTCTCTTGTGAAACAATCTGCTTGTTTGGACGTGTAGCCCTCAATGGATCCTGTCACAGCAGCTTGCTGCAGCACGCTCTTACTGCTAACAGCGAATTCTTCATCCAGCTCATCCCAGGGACCCGTCGGGCCATCTTGGAGCCAGATTCCAAACAAAATGTGTTCAGTGGGGCTGGGCAGGTACCTGTGTCACTGTGTTACATCATTGGTGTGTTCATAGCTAAATCCAGCCAAAAAACCCCAAAGCCCCACAAATCCTTCTCTCTACTGTCACTTTCCATTCCCAAGCCCAAGTTCTTCTAACATAAGTCAGCTTTTTTTCCTCAAAATTAGCAAAATGAAAATTAACTTGATACATATGCATGAGCTTGCAAAGAGGAGAGTACTTGTGTAGTGGTGATACAGCAGCTAAAACACAACACTTACGGACAACTACTTCTGTATGCGGAGAGCTCTACTGAAATGCAGCTGTTGGGGACCGTACAGGGACGTCTATGGGTGAGGTCAGGACCTCAGATCACAACCAAGAACGGAAGCAAGAGCTGACAGCAATCATGATACAACCTCAATAACCAGTTCACATAAGTGTGAAAGTCCTGTGTGTGTATACATCTATCTACACACACATCTATGTAAATGTTTTATGTGTGTGTGTAATATTTATTAAAAAAAAAATTCCTATGGTCAATTTACAGAAATATTTGGGTAAATAAACCCAAATACATTCAATACATAACATGAGTTGATAATTGTTATCAGACACTGATAATCACTGTTAAGCATTCTTTTTTGAACGCTGTGACTCAGGGCTGCATCAGTTCTGCCTGCACAAGGCGTCTGCTTCATCTTGAAATTCGTGATGGAATATACAGTGGACAGGAAAAAACAAGGGTTTTGAAACGGAGGCGTGTTCTGCTGGGTCTGTGTTGGAGGTACGAATTCGAGTGCAGATGAAGTGATCCTGGTACCTCGTGTGTTTTCTTTCTCAGAATGAAGTGTCCAGCTGGAAAGTCTTCAGTGATTCAGGAGGGGGCCTTGGCCATTGCACCTTCAATGCCAAACAGGTGGAACATGGACCTCTTTCCAGGTGTAGGTACGTCTGCCGTACGCAGTTAAGGCTGTTGTATGTCTCTTATCTTGGTGTGTGAATGTGTCTTTTCTTATTTTTCACTCTTTAGCTTTTCTCTAAGTTTTCTATGTCCTTGGCTCTGGAAGCGCTGTGCAAAAGTGGTGGTAAAGAATCTTGCTGTAGGGCATAATGAAATTCTGCCCTACCTGCAGAGCCAGCAGCAGACACCCGTGCAGGTGAGCTCCTGGTAACTCGTGTTTTAGCCTGAGTGCTGATATACATAGGTACAGGGGCACTTCAAAGAATAACGGGGTCAGTTTTGCATTCTTCATAGAACCCCTTTTTCATCTCTTGCTCAAGGCTCTCTGTTTCACCACGGGCCTAATGGGAGGCCCTGACTCTGGCTGCTCTGCAGCCCCTCCTTGTCTGAGTCCCGGAGGTCTTGCTGTATTAAAAAGCCCCCTTACTTGGAGGGATCTGAAAGGATCCGGTGCGGTCCAGAAGCAGGACAGCAAAAGAGGCCTTGTTCACCACTGTGATAAAGTTACAGAACCTGTTCTGCTTCCCTTGTGCTTGCTGTTTGGCAGAGGTCTGGTGGGTTTGATCTTCAGGTAGGAGGACTGCCTGGAGTTCATTCTGTAGGTGTTGGATGAGGTGCTGGTAGGTCTGGAAGGGATGGGGCCAGTACATGGATCATCTCCTTGTTTGATGACAGTCCAGCTCTACCAGCAGAGTAGGATGCCTGCAGTAACCAGATTTTGGCAGCAGGAGTGTGGATTCCCTCAGCAGAGGAGAGAGTCGTGGTCTTGGCTTGCTCTGCTAAGTGTTATCGTATTTCTTCCAACTTCCATTTCCTCTGGGCTGAGTTTCAGCTCAGCTTTCTTCCTCCAGATGCTCATATCTCCCAGACATCTCGTTTCTTGTGATGAAGCACATTGAACCAGATGAGAAGTCGGTGTGTATTCAAAAACCCATGTCAATTTGGTGGCGTTGGAGATTTAGTCCCAGATCGTGAGAAAAAGGAGGAGCAGGGGATTGCAGCACTTCACACGTCTCTGGACACTAAAAATCACCTTCTGTTCCTTGCAGTCTGTCAAAAGGAAAGTGAACCGATAGTCTACCATCCCTTTCAGCTGTGTCTTCTGTGGGAATAAGTAATATGCACGGTGCTGAAAAGCCCAGGACAGGTCCCATCTAGCTCTGAGAACTGCCTGTCCTCAGCCGTGAGTCACTCACAGGATTCAGCAAACGTGATTAAAGGATCCATCACCCTTCAGCGTGAGCAGCATGGCATGCAACTGAAGGATGCTAATACGTAAGAATAATAGCATAAAATATTAGTGCCAAGCCCTGAAATTTGGGTGTCCTGGTTAGATGCTCAGTTCAGCTCCAGTAGACACTGAAGTGCCCAAGTTATCAGTGTACCCACATAACGTGAATTCCCCAGAACTTGCTCAGAAGGCCGGCTTTGCGCTCCCTCCGTGGTTCCCCTGCTAAATCTGAGTTGTTCCCTGGATTCAAAATGCTTGGAAGCACATGCAAAACTGCGAGAGCTCAAACGGATTCAAAGCGTTGGTCACACAAATGGCTAATGTTTGCTATTCCGGACGTTAATTTCATAAAATTAATCTAACACATCTTGAGGGAAATTAGTGCGTGCAGATGCTATCATTTATCACAATTATTTTAAAAGCCCTAATCTAGCACTTCATCGGATTCTTCACATCCACTTGCATGTGAAGCGCTGCTGGAGCGTCTTTGCCCATGGAAGCGTTGCATTCTTTCTGCCACCGGCGCTGAGGAGGGCCGGCCAGGCAGGGAGGGCTGGGGGGCGCGGGGGCAGCAGGAGCGGCGGCGCCAGGCAGGGGGAATATCGCCCACCCCACGCTAACCGTGGAAACCTGGATTTGTTGTGTACGTGCGGTCCCTCTCTTTCCAATACGACGTAGGAGGTACCTGTTTTGTCGCTCCTCATGCGACAGCGAGTGCCTACGGTGCAGTTCTGGCTGCAGAGGTAACCGTGAGTTCCTTTAAAACCTCTTTAAAACACGTGAGTTTCTTTAAAACTGGTCCCACTGCGGTTTTCTAGGTTCCAACAATGCTGTTAGCCCAAATCAGGGCAAAAACTGCCCGAATTTCCTATGGATCAACAAACTGAAGGAAAAAAAGTTGAAAGCTATCAAAATGTTCCTCTATTAACCCTGTAGCACTTAATTTGAATTTTGACTTTTAAGTGAAAAAAAAAATGTTTGTAACTAAATATGTCTTAAAGCTGTTGATTTGAAAAAGCTGAAGGTGTCAGTTATCCCTGACAGAAAAAAAAATACAGATAGGAACCTACTACTGTTTGGTGAATCTTTCATTTAAATAAATAAGCCTTCAGCAGAAATTTTCTCTCTCTTTTGCCAAAAAAAAAAAAAAAAAAAAAGTCTTTTGATTATGTCCACTTTTTACATCTTTTGAGATGGAAGAGGGGAAATGGAAGGTAGAGACTGAGAGCAGGGTGCCGGAGCAGCCACGGGGGTCCGTGGACCAGGTTTCGCGTCAGTTTGCTGATGGCGAGATCGAGCTGCACAGCCACACTTGGTATTAATCCGTATGGGTTGCTTCTGTCTTGTAAGTCCCAGGGCCTGTGGGTTGAGCCAACAGACAATTACCTGGCACATAACAGACTCCTCCATTCAAGGCTATAAATATGTCAGGGTACGATAATCCTTTATTACTGTGGAATGAAATAAAGATGTGATTTCAAATGTCATACTTTGGATATTCAATCAGCACTTCCGATATCATGCATAAACAATAAATTATCATATGATGTAATTTAATATAATTCTGCTTCCAGTACAGAAGGCAGAGGGGGAAAAAAAAAATGGCTTGATTTTTCAAAGGCATAAAGCACCTGAGAGTTCCCAGTGACTCCTCATGTTCACAGAGATTTGCTTCTAGATAAAGAACTCGTGATAATGAGCTGTGAGGCTGAATGGTTAAAACAATTATCCCCTAGAAATTCCCGGAGCTTTTTTCAACAAGTCAGAGCAGTTAAAGCTGGCAGAAAAGAACATTTGAATGATTTTTCATTGGAAAATATACTTTTTGTTGAAGCTGAAATGGTTTATGGGAACGTTGCACTTTTCATAAAATTTTCAGTGAAAGAAATGTTGAAAGTATTCACAAACAAAATGGAAAATGACCTTTCTGATTGATTTTAGGATAGCATTTTGTAGTATCTAAAATAACGTATATGGTCAAAATGCTTTATTTCCGTAAGGTCATGTTGATATTTTAAAACAGAAATATTTGGGAGCTTCCATTACACAAATATTTTTAGCCTTTGGATTCTCATGATTCAATACAAAGCCAAATTTTGCCATGGAGCAATTTCTCTAACAGCAAAAATTTCACTTTTTTGGATGCATTTAATTGTGTTGCCTGCCCTTCATCCACATGTTGTGTGAGTCCTGGTTTGACGCTTTGAAGGCAGGCACAAGGCAGGCTACCGTTACGTGGTTACTGAACCCCACTTTGCAAGCACTCTTGGGAAGAATAAAACATCTGCCTTGCTAGCATGTTTTTTATTAAAAAAAAAAAAATAAGGAAGGACTTTAAAAACAACTGATGTTGCTGTTCAGGTTTCTGTCCGAGGGAGTGCGTAAGCATGGACGTAACGTCAAGCTGGTCAGTAGTCCCTTCCCCTCTGCGGGGCTCCATCCTCGGGTAAGTGCTGTCCCGTACTTGGGAGCTAGCAGATCGGTTTCAGTTATGCTGCTGGCTCTCTGGGTCGCTTCCCGGTGCTCATACTGGGTTTCTGGTTTTCAGTCCCTCTGGGTCTAGCTTGCGCCAACATGTTATTTGTATTGCCGACATGTTACGTGTGGGAATGAATGGGTTCTTTTGAAATTGGCGCTAACATATAGAGTCTAGAGGCAATACTGGGAAAAATGGAACCAAACTGTATGTTTCCAAGCTGTGTAATTGCAGAACAAGATGCTGACAGTCCTCAAAAACGCAGGCTTTTGCCTAAATGACATGCTTTGTGGGAGTAATTAATTTGTATTTAATTATTATCTAACTTGTGAAGAAATGTTCTAAAGAAGTCCTATCTTCAGCACAAGTCTTTTAACTTTTTTCTTCAAGATAAATTTCTTCTTTAGACTCGCAGCATTTTATGTTTTATATGATAACACCAACAGGAGACTCCTTAGCAAAAGTCACTGCCTACAATTTTTGCCTTTAAGGCTATCTCATAATTACGTATTTAACTAATCAACACTCCAGAACTTCCAGATGCAACAGATACAGGGTTTGTGAATGATTTCCCTATATACATCTTAATTTTCTAGCAGCAGCTGTAATTTATGGGATTCCATGCGGAATAGCAGAGCTAATGATGAGCAAATGTGTTTTTAAAGTTGTACCGGATGCAAACGCTGGTATATGGTGAAAGGGATGCAAGCAGATGACTTTTGAGCGTCAAAGCTCCCGCCTTTTGTCCATAAATGCTCCCAAATCCTGGGTCAGCAAAGCAGAGCTCTGGAGCTGTTTGCAGTAAAACTCCTGACTGTGTTTCGATGTAGGCAAGCTGGGGCTCACCTGTGCTGAACCAGGTCAGGGCTGCCTGTCCGTACTGTGGTGGGGTGATTCACGTGCAATTGAGCCCGTATTCCTCGGAAGAGCGGCTGGTTTTGGCAGTGATGTTCCTGAAAGAGCAGAGGACACCCTGTCTATAACTTTTGTCTGCTCTTGTCTGGGTTTGGCTGGGATAGAGTTAGTTTTCTTCACAGTAGCTGGTATGGTGCTATGTTTTGGATTCATGAGCAGAGCAGTGTTGATAACACGGGGATGGTTTAGCTATTGCTGAGCAGTGCTTGCACAGTGTCAAGGTCTTCTCTGCTCCTCGCCCTGCGCCGCCAGCGAGCAGGCTGGGGAGGGGGACACACGGGGCTGGGAGGGGACGCAGCCGGGACAGCTGACTCCACTGGCCAAGGGATATCCCAGACCACATGGCATCGCTCGGCAGTAAAAGCTGGGGAAGGAGGTGCTTTACCTGTTAAACTCGCCTGATCTCAACCCACCGGTTTTCTCACTTCTGTCTGGCTGATTCTTCCCCGTCGTGCTGGGGAGGGGTGAGCGAGCGGCTGGGGGGCCAAGCTGCCCTCCAGGGTTAACCCCTAATGGCTGTCCTAGGCGAGGCCTGGGACAAAGCATGGAGACAGGAGAGGAGCTCTCCACGG
>NW_028113987.1:0-21320 GCF_964289735.1 Phaethon aethereus | reverse complement strand
AGCAAGACAATTCCTGCCTAGCACCTTCCTTGGAGGAGAGAGAGTGCAACGTTTCATTTTAGCATTTTGGCGCTCACGAGCGAGACAAACTGCTTTGGCTGTTTGCAAGGCTAGGAAAGAGCAGAGCCCGAGTCTTGCTGTTTATCTGCAATGACTGCCAGGGCAAGTGAGGACCAGCAAGACAATTCCTGCCTAGCACCTTCCTTGGAGGAGAGAGAGTGCAACGTTTCATTTTAGCATTTTGGCGTTCACGAGCGAGATGCCAGGGCAAGAGGACAGCAAGACAATTCCTGCCTAGCACCTTCCTTGGAGGAGAGAGAGTGCAACGTTTCATTTTAGCATTTTGGCGCTCACGAGCGAGACAAACTGCTTTGGCTGTTTGCAAGGCTAGGAAAGAGCAGAGCCCGAGTCTTGCTGTTTATCTGCAATGACTGCCAGGGCAAGTGAGGACCAGCAAGACAATTCCTGCCTAGCACCTTCCTTGGAGGAGAGAGAGTGCAACGTTTCATTTTAGCATTTTGGCGCTCACGAGCGAGACAAACTGCTTTGGCTGTTTGCAAGGCTAGGAAAGAGCAGAGCCCGAGTCTTGCTGTTTATCTGCAATGACTGCCAGGGCAAGTGAGGACCAGCAAGACAATTCCTGCCTAGCACCTTCCTTGGAGGAGAGAGAGTGCAACGTTTCATTTTAGCATTTTGGCGCTCACGAGCGAGACAAACTGCTTTGGCTGTTTGCAAGGCTAGGAAAGAGCAGAGCCCCGAGTCTTGCTGTTTATCTGCAATGACTGCCAGGGCAAGTGAGGACCAGCAAGACAATTCCTGCCTAGCACCTTCCTTGGAGGAGAGAGAGTGCAACGTTTCATTTTAGCATTTTGGCGCTCACGAGCGAGACAAACTGCTTTGGCTGTTTGCAAGGCTAGGAAAGAGCAGAGCCCGAGTCTTGCTGTTTATCTGCAATGACTGCCAGGGCAAGTGAGGACTAGCAAGACAATTCCTGCCTAGCACCTTCCTTGGAGGAGAGAGAGTGCAACGTTTCATTTTAGCATTTTGGCGCTCACGAGCGAGACAAACTGCTTTGGCTGTTTGCAAGGCTAGGAAAGAGCAGAGCCCGTGTCTTGCTGTTTATCTGCAATGACTGCCAGGGCAAGTGAGGACCAGCAAGACAATTCCTGCCTAGCACCTTCCTTGGAGGAGAGAGAGTGCAACGTTTCATTTTAGCATTTTGGAGCTCACGAGCGAGACAAACTGCTTGGCTGTTTGCAAGGCTAGGAAAGAGCAGAGCCCGAGTCTTGCTGTTTATCTGCAATGACTGCCAGGGCAAGTGAGGACCAGCAAGACAATTCCTGCCTAGCACCTTCCTTGGAGGAGAGAGAGTGCAACGTTTCATTTTAGCATTTTGGCGCTCACGAGCGAGACAAACTGCTTTGGCTGTTTGCAAGGCTAGGAAAGAGCAGAGCCCGTGTCTTGCTGTTTATCTGCAATGACTGCCAGGGCAAGTGAGGACCAGCAAGACAATTCCTGCCTAGCACCTTCCTTGGAGGAGAGAGAGTGCAACGTTTCATTTTAGCATTTTGGCGCTCACGAGCGAGACAAACTGCTTTGGCTGTTTGCAAGGCTAGGAAAGAGCAGAGCCCGAGTCTTGCTGTTTATCTGCAATGACTGCTAGGGCAAGTGAGGACCAGCAAGACAATTCCTGCCTAGCACCTTCCTTGGAGGAGAGAGAGTGCAACGTTTCATTTTAGCATTTTGGCGCTCACGAGCGAGACAAACTGCTTTGGCTGTTTGCAAGGCTAGGAAAGAGCAGAGCCCCAGTCTTGCTGTTTATCTGCAATGACTGCCAGGGCAAGTGAGGACCAGCAAGACAATTCCTGCCTAGCACCTTCCTTGGAGGAGAGAGAGGGCAACGTTTCATTTTAGCATTTTGGCGCTCACGAGCGAGACAAACTGCTTTGGCTGTTTGCAAGGCTAGGAAAGAGCAGAGCCCCAGTCTTGCTGTTTATCTGCAATGACTGCCAGGGCAAGTGAGGACCAGCAAGACAATTCCTGCCTAGCACCTTCCTTGGAGGAGAGAGAGTGCAACGTTTCATTTTAGCATTTTGGCGCTCACGAGGGAGACAAACTGCTTTGGCTGTTTGCAAGGCTAGGAAAGAGCAGAGCCCGAGTCTTGCTGTTTATCTGCAATGACTGCCAGGGCAAGTGAGGACCAGCAAGACAATTCCTGCCTAGCACCTTCCTTGGAGGAGAGAGAGTGCAACGTTTCATTTTAGCATTTTGGCGCTCACGAGCGAGACAAACTGCTTTGGCTGTTTGCAAGGCTAGGAAAGAGCAGAGCCCGAGTCTTGCTGTTTATCTGCAATGACTGCCAGGGCAAGTGAGGACCAGCAAGACAATTCCTGCCTAGCACCTTCCTTGGAGGAGAGAGAGTGCAACGTTTCATTTTAGCATTTTGGCGCTCACGAGCGAGACAAACTGCTTTGGCTGTTTGCAAGGCTAGGAAAGAGCAGAGCCCCAGTCTTGCTGTTTATCTGCAATGACTGCCAGGGCAAGTGAGGACCAGCAAGACCATTCCTGCCTAGCACCTTCCTTGGAGGAGACAGAGTGCAACGTTTCATTTTGCTTTTTGGAGAGCGAGAGTGAGAAAAGCAGAGTGCCTGTTTGCAAGGCTAGGAAAGAGCAGAGCCCGAGTCTTGCTGTTTATCTGCAATGACTGCCAGGGCAAGTGAGGACCAGCAAGACAATTCCTGCCTAGCACCTTCCTTGGAGGAGAGAGAGTGCAACGTTTCATTTTAGCATTTTGGCGCTCACGAGCGAGACAAACTGCTTTGGCTGTTTGCAAGGCTAGGAAAGAGCAGAGCCCCAGTCTTGCTGTTTATCTGCAATGACTGCCAGGGCAAGTGAGGACCAGCAAGACAATTCCTGCCTAGCACCTTCCTTGGAGGAGAGAGAGGGCAACGTTTCATTTTAGCAGTTTGGCGCTCACGAGCGAGACAAACTGCTTTGGCTGTTTGCAAGGCTAGGAAAGAGCAGAGCCCGAGTCTTGCTGTTTATCTGCAATGACTGCCAGGGCAAGTGAGGACCAGCAAGACAATTCCTGCCTAGCACCTTCCTTGGAGGAGAGAGAGTGCAACGTTTCATTTTAGCATTTTGGCGCTCACGAGCGAGACAAACTGCTTTGGCTGTTTGCAAGGCTAGGAAAGAGCAGAGCCCCAGTCTTGCTGTTTATCTGCAATGACTGCCAGGGCAAGTGAGGACCAGCAAGACAATTCCTGCCTAGCACCTTCCTTGGAGGAGAGAGAGGGCAACGTTTCATTTTAGCATTTTGGCGCTCACGAGCGAGACAAACTGCTTTGGCTGTTTGCAAGGCTAGGAAAGAGCAGAGCCCGTGTCTTGCTGTTTATCTGCAATGACTGCCAGGGCAAGTGAGGACCAGCAAGACAATTCCTGCCTAGCACCTTCCTTGGAGGAGAGAGAGTGCAACGTTTCATTTTAGCATTTTGGCGCTCACGAGCGAGACAAACTGCTTTGGCTGTTTGCAAGGCTAGGAAAGAGCAGAGCCCGAGTCTTGCTGTTTATCTGCAATGACTGCTAGGGCAAGTGAGGACCAGCAAGACAATTCCTGCCTAGCACCTTCCTTGGAGGAGAGAGAGTGCAACGTTTCATTTTAGCATTTTGGCGCTCACGAGCGAGACAAACTGCTTTGGCTGTTTGCAAGGCTAGGAAAGAGCAGAGCCCCAGTCTTGCTGTTTATCTGCAATGACTGCCAGGGCAAGTGAGGACCAGCAAGACAATTCCTGCCTAGCACCTTCCTTGGAGGAGAGAGAGGGCAACGTTTCATTTTAGCATTTTGGCGCTCACGAGCGAGACAAACTGCTTTGGCTGTTTGCAAGGCTAGGAAAGAGCAGAGCCCGAGTCTTGCTGTTTATCTGCAATGACTGCTAGGGCAAGTGAGGACCAGCAAGACAATTCCTGCCTAGCACCTTCCTTGGAGGAGAGAGAGTGCAACGTTTCATTTTAGCATTTTGGCGCTCACGAGCGAGACAAACTGCTTTGGCTGTTTGCAAGGCTAGGAAAGAGCAGAG
Source organism: Phaethon aethereus (assembly GCF_964289735.1). Taxonomy (NCBI): domain Eukaryota; kingdom Metazoa; phylum Chordata; class Aves; order Phaethontiformes; family Phaethontidae; genus Phaethon; species Phaethon aethereus. The sequence goes on along the minus strand of NW_028113987.1, from coordinate 17,244 downwards.
CCCCAGTCTTGCTGTTTATCTGCAATGACTGCCAGGGCAAGTGAGGACCAGCAAGACAATTCCTGCCTAGCACCTTCCTTGGAGGAGAGAGAGTGCAACGTTTCATTTTAGCATTTTGGCGCTCACGAGGGAGACAAACTGCTTTGGCTGTTTGCAAGGCTAGGAAAGAGCAGAGCCCGAGTCTTGCTGTTTATCTGCAATGACTGCCAGGGCAAGTGAGGACCAGCAAGACAATTCCTGCCTAGCACCTTCCTTGGAGGAGAGAGAGTGCAACGTTTCATTTTAGCATTTTGGCGCTCACGAGCGAGACAAACTGCTTTGGCTGTTTGCAAGGCTAGGAAAGAGCAGAGCCCGAGTCTTGCTGTTTATCTGCAATGACTGCCAGGGCAAGTGAGGACCAGCAAGACAATTCCTGCCTAGCACCTTCCTTGGAGGAGAGAGAGTGCAACGTTTCATTTTGCTTTTTGGAGTGCGAGAGTGAGAAAAAGCAGAGTGCCTGTTTGCAAGGCTAGGAAAGAGCAGAGCCCGAGTCTTGCTGTTTATCTGCAATGACTGCCAGGGCAAGTGAGGACCAGCAAGACAATTCCTGCCTAGCACCTTCCTTGGAGGAGAGAGAGTGCAACGTTTCATTTTAGCATTTTGGCGCTCACGAGCGAGACAAACTTCTTTGGCTGTTTGCAAGGCTAGGAAAGAGCAGAGCCCGAGTCTTGCTGTTTATCTGCAATGACTGCCAGGGCAAGTGAGGACCAGCAAGACAATTCCTGCCTAGCACCTTCCTTGGAGGAGAGAGAGTGCAACGTTTCATTTTAGCATTTTGGCGTTCACGAGCGAGACAAACTGCTTTGGTTGTTTGCAAGGCTAGGAAAGAGCAGAGCCCGAGTCTTGCTGTTTATCTGCAATGACTGCCAGGGCAAGTGAGGACCAGCAAGACAATTCCTGCCTAGCACCTTCCTTGGAGGAGAGAGAGTGCAACGTTTCATTTTAGCATTTTGGCGCTCACGAGCGAGACAAACTGCTTTGGCTGTTTGCAAGGCTAGGAAAGAGCAGAGCCCGAGTCTTGCTGTTTATCTGCAATGACTGCCAGGGCAAGTGAGGACCAGCAAGACAATTCCTGCCTAGCACCTTCCTTGGAGGAGAGAGAGTGCAACGTTTCATTTTAGCAGTTTGGCGCTCACGAGCGAGACAAACTGCTTTGGCTGTTTGCAAGGCTAGGAAAGAGCAGAGCCCGAGTCTTGCTGTTTATCTGCAATGACTGCCAGGGCAAGTGAGGACCAGCAAGACAATTCCTGCCTAGCACCTTCCTTGGAGGAGAGAGAGTGCAACGTTTCATTTTAGCATTTTGGCGCTCACGAGCGAGACAAACTGCTTTGGCTGTTTGCAAGGCTAGGAAAGAGCAGAGCCCGAGTCTTGCTGTTTATCTGCAATGACTGCCAGGGCAAGTGAGGACCAGCAAGACAATTCCTGCCTAGCACCTTCCTTGGAGGAGAGAGAGTGCAACGTTTCATTTTAGCATTTTGGCGTTCACGAGCGAGACAAACTGCTTTGGTTGTTTGCAAGGCTAGGAAAGAGCAGAGCCCGAGTCTTGCTGTTTATCTGCAATGACTGCCAGGGCAAGTGAGGACCAGCAAGACAATTCCTGCCTAGCACCTTCCTTGGAGGAGAGAGAGTGCAACGTTTCATTTTAGCATTTTGGCGCTCACGAGCGAGACAAACTGCTTTGGCTGTTTGCAAGGCTAGGAAAGAGCAGAGCCCCAGTCTTGCTGTTTATCTGCAATGACTGCCAGGGCAAGTGAGGACCAGCAAGACAATTCCTGCCTAGCACCTTCCTTGGAGGAGAGAGAGTGCAACGTTTCATTTTAGCATTTTGGCGCTCACGAGCGAGACAAACTGCTTTGGCTGTTTGCAAGGCTAGGAAAGAGCAGAGCCCGAGTCTTGCTGTTTATCTGCAATGACTGCCAGGGCAAGTGAGGACCAGCAAGACAATTCCTGCCTAGCACCTTCCTTGGAGGAGAGAGAGTGCAACGTTTCATTTTAGCATTTTGGCGCTCACGAGCGAGACAAACTGCTTTGGCTGTTTGCAAGGCTAGGAAAGAGCAGAGCCCGAGTCTTGCTGTTTATCTGCAATGACTGCCAGGGCAAGTGAGGACCAGCAAGACAATTCCTGCCTAGCACCTTCCTTGGAGGAGAGAGAGTGCAACGTTTCATTTTAGCATTTTGGCGCTCACGAGCGAGACAAACTGCTTTGGCTGTTTGCAAGGCTAGGAAAGAGCAGAGCCCCAGTCTTGCTGTTTCTCTGCAATGACTGCCAGGGCAAGTGAGGACCAGCAAGACCATTCCTGCCTAGCACCTTCCTTGGAGGAGACAGAGTGCAACGTTTCATTTTGCTTTTTGGAGAGCGAGAGTGAGAAAAGCAGAGTGCCTGTTTGCAAGGCTAGGAAAGAGCAGAGCCCGAGTCTTGCTGTTTATCTGCAATGACTGCCAGGGCAAGTGAGGACCAGCAAGACAATTCCTGCCTAGCACCTTCCTTGGAGGAGAGAGAGTGCAACGTTTCATTTTAGCATTTTGGCGCTCACGAGCGAGACAAACTGCTTTGGCTGTTTGCAAGGCTAGGAAAGAGCAGAGCCCCAGTCTTGCTGTTTATCTGCAATGACTGCCAGGGCAAGTGAGGACCAGCAAGACAATTCCTGCCTAGCACCTTCCTTGGAGGAGAGAGAGGGCAACGTTTCATTTTAGCATTTTGGCGCTCACGAGCGAGACAAACTGCTTTGGCTGTTTGCAAGGCTAGGAAAGAGCAGAGCCCGAGTCTTGCTGTTTATCTGCAATGACTGCCAGGGCAAGTGAGGACCAGCAAGACAATTCCTGCCTAGCACCTTCCTTGGAGGAGAGAGAGTGCAACGTTTCATTTTAGCATTTTGGCGCTCACGAGCGAGACAAACTGCTTTGGCTGTTTGCAAGGCTAGGAAAGAGCAGAGCCCCAGTCTTGCTGTTTATCTGCAATGACTGCCAGGGCAAGTGAGGACCAGCAAGACAATTCCTGCCTAGCACCTTCCTTGGAGGAGAGAGAGGGCAACGTTTCATTTTAGCATTTTGGCGCTCACGAGCGAGACAAACTGCTTTGGCTGTTTGCAAGGCTAGGAAAGAGCAGAGCCCGTGTCTTGCTGTTTATCTGCAATGACTGCCAGGGCAAGTGAGGACCAGCAAGACAATTCCTGCCTAGCACCTTCCTTGGAGGAGAGAGAGTGCAACGTTTCATTTTAGCATTTTGGCGCTCACGAGCGAGACAAACTGCTTTGGCTGTTTGCAAGGCTAGGAAAGAGCAGAGCCCGAGTCTTGCTGTTTATCTGCAATGACTGCCAGGGCAAGTGAGGACCAGCAAGACAATTCCTGCCTAGCACCTTCCTTGGAGGAGAGAGAGTGCAACGTTTCATTTTAGCATTTTGGCGCTCACGAGCGAGACAAACTGCTTTGGCTGTTTGCAAGGCTAGGAAAGAGCAGAGCCCCAGTCTTGCTGTTTATCTGCAATGACTGCCAGGGCAAGTGAGGACCAGCAAGACAATTCCTGCCTAGCACCTTCCTTGGAGGAGAGAGAGGGCAACGTTTCATTTTAGCATTTTGGCGCTCACGAGCGAGACAAACTGCTTTGGCTGTTTGCAAGGCTAGGAAAGAGCAGAGCCCGAGTCTTGCTGTTTATCTGCAATGACTGCTAGGGCAAGTGAGGACCAGCAAGACAATTCCTGCCTAGCACCTTCCTTGGAGGAGAGAGAGTGCAACGTTTCATTTTAGCATTTTGGCGCTCACGAGCGAGACAAACTGCTTTGGCTGTTTGCAAGGCTAGGAAAGAGCAGAGCCCCAGTCTTGCTGTTTATCTGCAATGACTGCCAGGGCAAGTGAGGACCAGCAAGACAATTCCTGCCTAGCACCTTCCTTGGAGGAGAGAGAGTGCAACGTTTCATTTTAGCATTTTGGCGCTCACGAGGGAGACAAACTGCTTTGGCTGTTTGCAAGGCTAGGAAAGAGCAGAGCCCGAGTCTTGCTGTTTATCTGCAATGACTGCCAGGGCAAGTGAGGACCAGCAAGACAATTCCTGCCTAGCACCTTCCTTGGAGGAGAGAGAGTGCAACGTTTCATTTTAGCATTTTGGCGCTCACGAGCGAGACAAACTGCTTTGGCTGTTTGCAAGGCTAGGAAAGAGCAGAGCCCGAGTCTTGCTGTTTATCTGCAATGACTGCCAGGGCAAGTGAGGACCAGCAAGACAATTCCTGCCTAGCACCTTCCTTGGAGGAGAGAGAGTGCAACGTTTCATTTTGCTTTTTGGAGTGCGAGAGTGAGAAAAAGCAGAGTGCCTGTTTGCAAGGCTAGGAAAGAGCAGAGCCCGAGTCTTGCTGTTTATCTGCAATGACTGCCAGGGCAAGTGAGGACCAGCAAGACAATTCCTGCCTAGCACCTTCCTTGGAGGAGAGAGAGTGCAACGTTTCATTTTAGCATTTTGGCGCTCACGAGCGAGACAAACTTCTTTGGCTGTTTGCAAGGCTAGGAAAGAGCAGAGCCCGAGTCTTGCTGTTTATCTGCAATGACTGCCAGGGCAAGTGAGGACCAGCAAGACAATTCCTGCCTAGCACCTTCCTTGGAGGAGAGAGAGTGCAACGTTTCATTTTAGCATTTTGGCGTTCACGAGCGAGACAAACTGCTTTGGTTGTTTGCAAGGCTAGGAAAGAGCAGAGCCCGAGTCTTGCTGTTTATCTGCAATGACTGCCAGGGCAAGTGAGGACCAGCAAGACAATTCCTGCCTAGCACCTTCCTTGGAGGAGAGAGAGTGCAACGTTTCATTTTAGCATTTTGGCGCTCACGAGCGAGACAAACTGCTTTGGCTGTTTGCAAGGCTAGGAAAGAGCAGAGCCCCAGTCTTGCTGTTTATCTGCAATGACTGCCAGGGCAAGTGAGGACCAGCAAGACAATTCCTGCCTAGCACCTTCCTTGGAGGAGAGAGAGTGCAACGTTTCATTTTAGCATTTTGGCGCTCACGAGCGAGACAAACTGCTTTGGCTGTTTGCAAGGCTAGGAAAGAGCAGAGCCCGAGTCTTGCTGTTTATCTGCAATGACTGCCAGGGCAAGTGAGGACCAGCAAGACAATTCCTGCCTAGCACCTTCCTTGGAGGAGAGAGAGTGCAACGTTTCATTTTAGCATTTTGGCGCTCACGAGCGAGACAAACTGCTTTGGCTGTTTGCAAGGCTAGGAAAGAGCAGAGCCCGAGTCTTGCTGTTTATCTGCAATGACTGCCAGGGCAAGTGAGGACCAGCAAGACAATTCCTGCCTAGCACCTTCCTTGGAGGAGAGAGAGTGCAACGTTTCATTTTAGCATTTTGGCGCTCACGAGCGAGACAAACTTCTTTGGCTGTTTGCAAGGCTAGGAAAGAGCAGAGCCCGAGTCTTGCTGTTTATCTGCAATGACTGCCAGGGCAAGTGAGGACCAGCAAGACAATTCCTGCCTAGCACCTTCCTTGGAGGAGAGAGAGTGCAACGTTTCATTTTAGCATTTTGGCGTTCACGAGCGAGACAAACTGCTTTGGTTGTTTGCAAGGCTAGGAAAGAGCAGAGCCCGAGTCTTGCTGTTTATCTGCAATGACTGCCAGGGCAAGTGAGGACCAGCAAGACAATTCCTGCCTAGCACCTTCCTTGGAGGAGAGAGAGTGCAACGTTTCATTTTAGCATTTTGGCGCTCACGAGCGAGACAAACTGCTTTGGCTGTTTGCAAGGCTAGGAAAGAGCAGAGCCCCAGTCTTGCTGTTTATCTGCAATGACTGCCAGGGCAAGTGAGGACCAGCAAGACAATTCCTGCCTAGCACCTTCCTTGGAGGAGAGAGAGTGCAACGTTTCATTTTAGCATTTTGGCGCTCACGAGCGAGACAAACTGCTTTGGCTGTTTGCAAGGCTAGGAAAGAGCAGAGCCCGAGTCTTGCTGTTTATCTGCAATGACTGCCAGGGCAAGTGAGGACCAGCAAGACAATTCCTGCCTAGCACCTTCCTTGGAGGAGAGAGAGTGCAACGTTTCATTTTAGCATTTTGGCGCTCACGAGCGAGACAAACTGCTTTGGCTGTTTGCAAGGCTAGGAAAGAGCAGAGCCCGAGTCTTGCTGTTTATCTGCAATGACTGCCAGGGCAAGTGAGGACCAGCAAGACAATTCCTGCCTAGCACCTTCCTTGGAGGAGAGAGAGTGCAACGTTTCATTTTAGCATTTTGGCGCTCACGAGCGAGACAAACTGCTTTGGCTGTTTGCAAGGCTAGGAAAGAGCAGAGCCCGAGTCTTGCTGTTTATCTGCAATGACTGCCAGGGCAAGTGAGGACCCGCAAGACAATTCCTGCCTAGCACCTTCCTTGGAGGAGAGAGAGGGCAACGTTTCATTTTAGCATTTTGGCGCTCACGAGCGAGACAAACTGCTTTGGCTGTTTGCAAGGCTAGGAAAGAGCAGAGCCCGAGTCTTGCTGTTTATCTGCAATGACTGCCAGGGCAAGTGAGGACCAGCAAGACAATTCCTGCCTAGCACCTTCCTTGGAGGAGAGAGAGTGCAACGTTTCATTTTAGCATTTTGGCGCTCACGAGCGAGACAAACTGCTTTGGCTGTTTGCAAGGCTAGGAAAGAGCAGAGCCCGAGTCTTACTGTTTATCTGCAATGACTGCCAGGGCAAGTGAGGACCAGCAAGACAATTCCTGCCTAGCACCTTCCTTGGAGGAGAGAGAGTGCAACGTTTCATTTTAGCATTTTGGCGCTCACGAGCGAGACAAACTGCTTTGGCTGTTTGCAAGGCTAGGAAAGAGCAGAGCCCGAGTCTTGCTGTTTATCTGCAATGACTGCCAGGGCAAGTGAGGACCAGCAAGACAATTCCTGCCTAGCACCTTCCTTGGAGGAGAGAGAGTGCAACGTTTCATTTTAGCATTTTGGCGCTCACGAGCGAGACAAACTGCTTTGGCTGTTTGCAAGGCTAGGAAAGAGCAGAGCCCGAGTCTTGCTGTTTATCTGCAATGACTGCCAGGGCAAGTGAGGACCAGCAAGACAATTCCTGCCTAGCACCTTCCTTGGAGGAGAGAGAGGGCAACGTTTCATTTTAGCATTTTGGCGCTCACGAGCGAGACAAACTGCTTTGCCTGTTTGCAAGGCTAGGTAAGAGCAGAGCCCGAGTCTTGCTGTTTATCTGCAATGACTGCCAGGGCAAGTGAGGACCAGCAAGACAATTCCTGCCTAGCACCTTCCTTGGAGGAGAGAGAGTGCAACGTTTCATTTTGCTTTTTGGAGAGCGAGAGTGAGAAAAAGCAGAGTGCCTGTTTGCAAGGCTAGGAAAGAGCAGAGCCCGAGTCTTGCTGTTTATCTGCAATGACTGCCAGGGCAAGTGAGGACCAGCAAGACAATTCCTGCCTAGCACCTTCCTTGGAGGAGAGAGAGTGCAACGTTTCATTTTAGCATTTTGGCGCTCACGAGCGAGACAAACTGCTTTGGCTGTTTGCAAGGCTAGGAAAGAGCAGAGCCCCAGTCTTGCTGTTTATCTGCAATGACTGCCAGGGCAAGTGAGGACCAGCAAGACAATTCCTGCCTAGCACCTTCCTTGGAGGAGAGAGAGTGCAACGTTTCATTTTAGCATTTTGGCGCTCACGAGCGAGACAAACTGCTTTGGCTGTTTGCAAGGCTAGGAAAGAGCAGAGCCCGAGTCTTGCTGTTTATCTGCAATGACTGCCAGGGCAAGTGAGGACCAGCAAGACAATTCCTGCCTAGCACCTTCCTTGGAGGAGAGAGAGTGCAACGTTTCATTTTAGCATTTTGGCGCTCACGAGCGAGACAAACTGCTTTGGCTGTTTGCAAGGCTAGGAAAGAGCAGAGCCCGAGTCTTGCTGTTTATCTGCAATGACTGCCAGGGCAAGTGAGGACCAGCAAGACAATTCCTGCCTAGCACCTTCCTTGGAGGAGAGAGAGGGCAACGTTTCATTTTAGCATTTTGGCGCTCACGAGCGAGACAAACTGCTTTGGCTGTTTGCAAGGCTAGGAAAGAGCAGAGCCCGAGTCTTGCTGTTTATCTGCAATGACTGCCAGGGCAAGTGAGGACCAGCAAGACAATTCCTGCCTAGCACCTTCCTTGGAGGAGAGAGAGTGCAACGTTTCATTTTAGCATTTTGGCGCTCATGAGCGAGACAAACTGCTTTGGCTGTTTGCAAGGCTAGGAAAGAGCAGAGCCCGAGTCTTGCTGTTTATCTGCAATGACTGCCAGGGCAAGTGAGGACCAGCAAGACAATTCCTGCCTAGCACCTTCCTTGGAGGAGAGAGAGTGCAACGTTTCATTTTAGCATTTTGGCGCTCACGAGGGAGACAAACTGCTTTGGCTGTTTGCAAGGCTAGGAAAGAGCAGAGCCCCAGTCTTGCTGTTTATCTGCAATGACTGCCAGGGCAAGTGAGGACCAGCAAGACAATTCCTGCCTAGCACCTTCCTTGGAGGAGAGAGAGTGCAACGTTTCATTTTAGCATTTTGGCGCTCACGAGCGAGACAAACTGCTTTGGCTGTTTGCAAGGCTAGGAAAGAGCAGAGCCCGAGTCTTGCTGTTTATCTGCAATGACTGCCAGGGCAAGTGAGGACCAGCAAGACAATTCCTGCCTAGCACCTTCCTTGGAGGAGAGAGAGTGCAACGTTTCATTTTAGCATTTTGGCGCTCACGAGCGAGACAAACTGCTTTGGCTGTTTGCAAGGCTAGGAAAGAGCAGAGCCCGAGTCTTGCTGTTTATCTGCAATGACTGCCAGGGCAAGTGAGGACCAGCAAGACAATTCCTGCCTAGCACCTTCCTTGGAGGAGAGAGAGTGCAACGTTTCATTTTAGCATTTTGGCGCTCACGAGCGAGACAAACTGCTTTGGCTGTTTGCAAGGCTAGGAAAGAGCAGAGCCCGAGTCTTGCTGTTTATCTGCAATGACTGCCAGGGCAAGTGAGGACCAGCAAGACAATTCCTGCCTAGCACCTTCCTTGGAGGAGAGAGAGTGCAACGTTTCATTTTAGCATTTTGGCGTTCACGAGCGAGACAAACTGCTTTGGTTGTTTGCAAGGCTAGGAAAGAGCAGAGCCCGAGTCTTGCTGTTTATCTGCAATGACTGCCAGGGCAAGTGAGGACCAGCAAGACAATTCCTGCCTAGCACCTTCCTTGGAGGAGAGAGAGTGCAACGTTTCATTTTAGCATTTTGGCGCTCACGAGCGAGACAAACTGCTTTGGCTGTTTGCAAGGCTAGGAAAGAGCAGAGCCCCAGTCTTGCTGTTTATCTGCAATGACTGCCAGGGCAAGTGAGGACCAGCAAGACAATTCCTGCCTAGCACCTTCCTTGGAGGAGAGAGAGTGCAACGTTTCATTTTAGCATTTTGGCGCTCACGAGCGAGACAAACTGCTTTGGCTGTTTGCAAGGCTAGGAAAGAGCAGAGCCCGAGTCTTGCTGTTTATCTGCAATGACTGCCAGGGCAAGTGAGGACCAGCAAGACAATTCCTGCCTAGCACCTTCCTTGGAGGAGAGAGAGTGCAACGTTTCATTTTAGCATTTTGGCGCTCACGAGCGAGACAAACTGCTTTGGCTGTTTGCAAGGCTAGGAAAGAGCAGAGCCCGAGTCTTGCTGTTTATCTGCAATGACTGCCAGGGCAAGTGAGGACCAGCAAGACAATTCCTGCCTAGCACCTTCCTTGGAGGAGAGAGAGTGCAACGTTTCATTTTAGCATTTTGGCGCTCACGAGCGAGACAAACTGCTTTGGCTGTTTGCAAGGCTAGGAAAGAGCAGAGCCCGAGTCTTGCTGTTTATCTGCAATGACTGCCAGGGCAAGTGAGGACCAGCAAGACAATTCCTGCCTAGCACCTTCCTTGGAGGAGAGAGAGTGCAACGTTTCATTTTAGCATTTTGGCGTTCACGAGCGAGACAAACTGCTTTGGTTGTTTGCAAGGCTAGGAAAGAGCAGAGCCCGAGTCTTGCTGTTTATCTGCAATGACTGCCAGGGCAAGTGAGGACCAGCAAGACAATTCCTGCCTAGCACCTTCCTTGGAGGAGAGAGAGTGCAACGTTTCATTTTAGCATTTTGGCGCTCACGAGCGAGACAAACTGCTTTGGCTGTTTGCAAGGCTAGGAAAGAGCAGAGCCCCAGTCTTGCTGTTTATCTGCAATGACTGCCAGGGCAAGTGAGGACCAGCAAGACAATTCCTGCCTAGCACCTTCCTTGGAGGAGAGAGAGTGCAACGTTTCATTTTAGCATTTTGGCGCTCACGAGCGAGACAAACTGCTTTGGCTGTTTGCAAGGCTAGGAAAGAGCAGAGCCCGAGTCTTGCTGTTTATCTGCAATGACTGCCAGGGCAAGTGAGGACCAGCAAGACAATTCCTGCCTAGCACCTTCCTTGGAGGAGAGAGAGTGCAACGTTTCATTTTAGCATTTTGGCGCTCACGAGCGAGACAAACTGCTTTGGCTGTTTGCAAGGCTAGGAAAGAGCAGAGCCCGTGTCTTGCTGTTTATCTGCAATGACTGCCAGGGCAAGTGAGGACCAGCAAGACAATTCCTGCCTAGCACCTTCCTTGGAGGAGAGAGAGTGCAACGTTTCATTTTAGCATTTTGGCGCTCACGAGCGAGACAAACTGCTTTGGCTGTTTGCAAGGCTAGGAAAGAGCAGAGCCCGAGTCTTGCTGTTTATCTGCAATGACTGCCAGGGCAAGTGAGGACTAGCAAGACAATTCCTGCCTAGCACCTTCCTTGGAGGAGAGAGAGTGCAACGTTTCATTTTAGCATTTTGGCGCTCACGAGCGAGACAAACTGCTTTGGCTGTTTGCAAGGCTAGGAAAGAGCAGAGCCCGTGTCTTGCTGTTTATCTGCAATGACTGCCAGGGCAAGTGAGGACCAGCAAGACAATTCCTGCCTAGCACCTTCCTTGGAGGAGAGAGAGTGCAACGTTTCATTTTGCTTTTTGGAGTGCGAGAGTGAGAAAAAGCAGAGTGCCTGTTTGCAAGGCTAGGAAAGAGCAGAGCCCGAGTCTTGCTGTTTATCTGCAATGACTGCCAGGGCAAGTGAGGACCAGCAAGACAATTCCTGCCTAGCACCTTCCTTGGAGGAGAGAGAGTGCAACGTTTCATTTTAGCATTTTGGCGCTCACGAGCGAGACAAACTGCTTTGGCTGTTTGCAAGGCTAGGAAAGAGCAGAGCCCGTGTCTTGCTGTTTATCTGCAATGACTGCCAGGGCAAGTGAGGACCAGCAAGACAATTCCTGCCTAGCACCTTCCTTGGAGGAGAGAGAGTGCAACGTTTCATTTTAGCATTTTGGCGCTCACGAGCGAGACAAACTGCTTTGGCTGTTTGCAAGGCTAGGAAAGAGCAGAGCCCGAGTCTTGCTGTTTATCTGCAATGACTGCTAGGGCAAGTGAGGACCAGCAAGACAATTCCTGCCTAGCACCTTCCTTGGAGGAGAGAGAGTGCAACGTTTCATTTTAGCATTTTGGCGCTCACGAGCGAGACAAACTGCTTTGGCTGTTTGCAAGGCTAGGAAAGAGCAGAGCCCCAGTCTTGCTGTTTATCTGCAATGACTGCCAGGGCAAGTGAGGACCAGCAAGACAATTCCTGCCTAGCACCTTCCTTGGAGGAGAGAGAGGGCAACGTTTCATTTTAGCATTTTGGCGCTCACGAGCGAGACAAACTGCTTTGGCTGTTTGCAAGGCTAGGAAAGAGCAGAGCCCCAGTCTTGCTGTTTATCTGCAATGACTGCCAGGGCAAGTGAGGACCAGCAAGACAATTCCTGCCTAGCACCTTCCTTGGAGGAGAGAGAGTGCAACGTTTCATTTTAGCATTTTGGCGCTCACGAGGGAGACAAACTGCTTTGGCTGTTTGCAAGGCTAGGAAAGAGCAGAGCCCGAGTCTTGCTGTTTATCTGCAATGACTGCCAGGGCAAGTGAGGACCAGCAAGACAATTCCTGCCTAGCACCTTCCTTGGAGGAGAGAGAGTGCAACGTTTCATTTTAGCATTTTGGCGCTCACGAGCGAGACAAACTGCTTTGGCTGTTTGCAAGGCTAGGAAAGAGCAGAGCCCGAGTCTTGCTGTTTATCTGCAATGACTGCCAGGGCAAGTGAGGACCAGCAAGACAATTCCTGCCTAGCACCTTCCTTGGAGGAGAGAGAGTGCAACGTTTCATTTTAGCATTTTGGCGCTCACGAGCGAGACAAACTGCTTTGGCTGTTTGCAAGGCTAGGAAAGAGCAGAGCCCCAGTCTTGCTGTTTATCTGCAATGACTGCCAGGGCAAGTGAGGACCAGCAAGACCATTCCTGCCTAGCACCTTCCTTGGAGGAGACAGAGTGCAACGTTTCATTTTGCTTTTTGGAGAGCGAGAGTGAGAAAAGCAGAGTGCCTGTTTGCAAGGCTAGGAAAGAGCAGAGCCCGAGTCTTGCTGTTTATCTGCAATGACTGCCAGGGCAAGTGAGGACCAGCAAGACAATTCCTGCCTAGCACCTTCCTTGGAGGAGAGAGAGTGCAACGTTTCATTTTAGCATTTTGGCGCTCACGAGCGAGACAAACTGCTTTGGCTGTTTGCAAGGCTAGGAAAGAGCAGAGCCCCAGTCTTGCTGTTTATCTGCAATGACTGCCAGGGCAAGTGAGGACCAGCAAGACAATTCCTGCCTAGCACCTTCCTTGGAGGAGAGAGAGGGCAACGTTTCATTTTAGCAGTTTGGCGCTCACGAGCGAGACAAACTGCTTTGGCTGTTTGCAAGGCTAGGAAAGAGCAGAGCCCGAGTCTTGCTGTTTATCTGCAATGACTGCCAGGGCAAGTGAGGACCAGCAAGACAATTCCTGCCTAGCACCTTCCTTGGAGGAGAGAGAGTGCAACGTTTCATTTTAGCATTTTGGCGCTCACGAGCGAGACAAACTGCTTTGGCTGTTTGCAAGGCTAGGAAAGAGCAGAGCCCCAGTCTTGCTGTTTATCTGCAATGACTGCCAGGGCAAGTGAGGACCAGCAAGACAATTCCTGCCTAGCACCTTCCTTGGAGGAGAGAGAGGGCAACGTTTCATTTTAGCATTTTGGCGCTCACGAGCGAGACAAACTGCTTTGGCTGTTTGCAAGGCTAGGAAAGAGCAGAGCCCGTGTCTTGCTGTTTATCTGCAATGACTGCCAGGGCAAGTGAGGACCAGCAAGACAATTCCTGCCTAGCACCTTCCTTGGAGGAGAGAGAGTGCAACGTTTCATTTTAGCATTTTGGCGCTCACGAGCGAGACAAACTGCTTTGGCTGTTTGCAAGGCTAGGAAAGAGCAGAGCCCGAGTCTTGCTGTTTATCTGCAATGACTGCTAGGGCAAGTGAGGACCAGCAAGACAATTCCTGCCTAGCACCTTCCTTGGAGGAGAGAGAGTGCAACGTTTCATTTTAGCATTTTGGCGCTCACGAGCGAGACAAACTGCTTTGGCTGTTTGCAAGGCTAGGAAAGAGCAGAGCCCCAGTCTTGCTGTTTATCTGCAATGACTGCCAGGGCAAGTGAGGACCAGCAAGACAATTCCTGCCTAGCACCTTCCTTGGAGGAGAGAGAGGGCAACGTTTCATTTTAGCATTTTGGCGCTCACGAGCGAGACAAACTGCTTTGGCTGTTTGCAAGGCTAGGAAAGAGCAGAGCCCGAGTCTTGCTGTTTATCTGCAATGACTGCTAGGGCAAGTGAGGACCAGCAAGACAATTCCTGCCTAGCACCTTCCTTGGAGGAGAGAGAGTGCAACGTTTCATTTTAGCATTTTGGCGCTCACGAGCGAGACAAACTGCTTTGGCTGTTTGCAAGGCTAGGAAAGAGCAGAGCCCCAGTCTTGCTGTTTATCTGCAATGACTGCCAGGGCAAGTGAGGACCAGCAAGACAATTCCTGCCTAGCACCTTCCTTGGAGGAGAGAGAGTGCAACGTTTCATTTTAGCATTTTGGCGCTCACGAGGGAGACAAACTGCTTTGGCTGTTTGCAAGGCTAGGAAAGAGCAGAGCCCGAGTCTTGCTGTTTATCTGCAATGACTGCCAGGGCAAGTGAGGACCAGCAAGACAATTCCTGCCTAGCACCTTCCTTGGAGGAGAGAGAGTGCAACGTTTCATTTTAGCATTTTGGCGCTCACGAGCGAGACAAACTGCTTTGGCTGTTTGCAAGGCTAGGAAAGAGCAGAGCCCGAGTCTTGCTGTTTATCTGCAATGACTGCCAGGGCAAGTGAGGACCAGCAAGACAATTCCTGCCTAGCACCTTCCTTGGAGGAGAGAGAGTGCAACGTTTCATTTTGCTTTTTGGAGTGCGAGAGTGAGAAAAAGCAGAGTGCCTGTTTGCAAGGCTAGGAAAGAGCAGAGCCCGAGTCTTGCTGTTTATCTGCAATGACTGCCAGGGCAAGTGAGGACCAGCAAGACAATTCCTGCCTAGCACCTTCCTTGGAGGAGAGAGAGTGCAACGTTTCATTTTAGCATTTTGGCGCTCACGAGCGAGACAAACTTCTTTGGCTGTTTGCAAGGCTAGGAAAGAGCAGAGCCCGAGTCTTGCTGTTTATCTGCAATGACTGCCAGGGCAAGTGAGGACCAGCAAGACAATTCCTGCCTAGCACCTTCCTTGGAGGAGAGAGAGTGCAACGTTTCATTTTAGCATTTTGGCGTTCACGAGCGAGACAAACTGCTTTGGTTGTTTGCAAGGCTAGGAAAGAGCAGAGCCCGAGTCTTGCTGTTTATCTGCAATGACTGCCAGGGCAAGTGAGGACCAGCAAGACAATTCCTGCCTAGCACCTTCCTTGGAGGAGAGAGAGTGCAACGTTTCATTTTAGCATTTTGGCGCTCACGAGCGAGACAAACTGCTTTGGCTGTTTGCAAGGCTAGGAAAGAGCAGAGCCCGAGTCTTGCTGTTTATCTGCAATGACTGCCAGGGCAAGTGAGGACCAGCAAGACAATTCCTGCCTAGCACCTTCCTTGGAGGAGAGAGAGTGCAACGTTTCATTTTAGCAGTTTGGCGCTCACGAGCGAGACAAACTGCTTTGGCTGTTTGCAAGGCTAGGAAAGAGCAGAGCCCGAGTCTTGCTGTTTATCTGCAATGACTGCCAGGGCAAGTGAGGACCAGCAAGACAATTCCTGCCTAGCACCTTCCTTGGAGGAGAGAGAGTGCAACGTTTCATTTTAGCATTTTGGCGCTCACGAGCGAGACAAACTGCTTTGGCTGTTTGCAAGGCTAGGAAAGAGCAGAGCCCGAGTCTTGCTGTTTATCTGCAATGACTGCCAGGGCAAGTGAGGACCAGCAAGACAATTCCTGCCTAGCACCTTCCTTGGAGGAGAGAGAGTGCAACGTTTCATTTTAGCATTTTGGCGTTCACGAGCGAGACAAACTGCTTTGGTTGTTTGCAAGGCTAGGAAAGAGCAGAGCCCGAGTCTTGCTGTTTATCTGCAATGACTGCCAGGGCAAGTGAGGACCAGCAAGACAATTCCTGCCTAGCACCTTCCTTGGAGGAGAGAGAGTGCAACGTTTCATTTTAGCATTTTGGCGCTCACGAGCGAGACAAACTGCTTTGGCTGTTTGCAAGGCTAGGAAAGAGCAGAGCCCCAGTCTTGCTGTTTATCTGCAATGACTGCCAGGGCAAGTGAGGACCAGCAAGACAATTCCTGCCTAGCACCTTCCTTGGAGGAGAGAGAGTGCAACGTTTCATTTTAGCATTTTGGCGCTCACGAGCGAGACAAACTGCTTTGGCTGTTTGCAAGGCTAGGAAAGAGCAGAGCCCGAGTCTTGCTGTTTATCTGCAATGACTGCCAGGGCAAGTGAGGACCAGCAAGACAATTCCTGCCTAGCACCTTCCTTGGAGGAGAGAGAGTGCAACGTTTCATTTTAGCATTTTGGCGCTCACGAGCGAGACAAACTGCTTTGGCTGTTTGCAAGGCTAGGAAAGAGCAGAGCCCGAGTCTTGCTGTTTATCTGCAATGACTGCCAGGGCAAGTGAGGACCAGCAAGACAATTCCTGCCTAGCACCTTCCTTGGAGGAGAGAGAGTGCAACGTTTCATTTTAGCATTTTGGCGCTCACGAGCGAGACAAACTGCTTTGGCTGTTTGCAAGGCTAGGAAAGAGCAGAGCCCCAGTCTTGCTGTTTCTCTGCAATGACTGCCAGGGCAAGTGAGGACCAGCAAGACCATTCCTGCCTAGCACCTTCCTTGGAGGAGACAGAGTGCAACGTTTCATTTTGCTTTTTGGAGAGCGAGAGTGAGAAAAGCAGAGTGCCTGTTTGCAAGGCTAGGAAAGAGCAGAGCCCGAGTCTTGCTGTTTATCTGCAATGACTGCCAGGGCAAGTGAGGACCAGCAAGACAATTCCTGCCTAGCACCTTCCTTGGAGGAGAGAGAGTGCAACGTTTCATTTTAGCATTTTGGCGCTCACGAGCGAGACAAACTGCTTTGGCTGTTTGCAAGGCTAGGAAAGAGCAGAGCCCCAGTCTTGCTGTTTATCTGCAATGACTGCCAGGGCAAGTGAGGACCAGCAAGACAATTCCTGCCTAGCACCTTCCTTGGAGGAGAGAGAGGGCAACGTTTCATTTTAGCATTTTGGCGCTCACGAGCGAGACAAACTGCTTTGGCTGTTTGCAAGGCTAGGAAAGAGCAGAGCCCGAGTCTTGCTGTTTATCTGCAATGACTGCCAGGGCAAGTGAGGACCAGCAAGACAATTCCTGCCTAGCACCTTCCTTGGAGGAGAGAGAGTGCAACGTTTCATTTTAGCATTTTGGCGCTCACGAGCGAGACAAACTGCTTTGGCTGTTTGCAAGGCTAGGAAAGAGCAGAGCCCCAGTCTTGCTGTTTATCTGCAATGACTGCCAGGGCAAGTGAGGACCAGCAAGACAATTCCTGCCTAGCACCTTCCTTGGAGGAGAGAGAGGGCAACGTTTCATTTTAGCATTTTGGCGCTCACGAGCGAGACAAACTGCTTTGGCTGTTTGCAAGGCTAGGAAAGAGCAGAGCCCGTGTCTTGCTGTTTATCTGCAATGACTGCCAGGGCAAGTGAGGACCAGCAAGACAATTCCTGCCTAGCACCTTCCTTGGAGGAGAGAGAGTGCAACGTTTCATTTTAGCATTTTGGCGCTCACGAGCGAGACAAACTGCTTTGGCTGTTTGCAAGGCTAGGAAAGAGCAGAGCCCGAGTCTTGCTGTTTATCTGCAATGACTGCCAGGGCAAGTGAGGACCAGCAAGACAATTCCTGCCTAGCACCTTCCTTGGAGGAGAGAGAGTGCAACGTTTCA
>NW_028113988.1:0-16998 GCF_964289735.1 Phaethon aethereus | reverse complement strand
ACGTCACCCCCCCCGCCCCCGGGTTTTCCGGGGGTCGCTCGTGGGCTGCGCTACGGGTCATAGCGGGTCGCCCCGGGTCTCCACCGTGGTCCCCCCATCTGTCACCCTTGCCTGCCCCCCACGTTGTCCCCCCCGACCCCTCTCGTTCTGCCCTTCGGGGCCCCCCCGGACATAATGCGCCCTGGTCCTGCCCCGGGGACCCTGCATGTCACCCCATGCCCCCTGCATCAGCCCCAGCCCTGTCCCCAAGTCCGACCCTGTGTTCCCCAGGGGTCCTGCCTGTGTCACCCCCGCATCGTCCCTGGCTGCATCCCCCGAGCATCCTGCCCTGTACCACCCCCTCAGCTCCCTATCGTCCCCAGCCCTGTCCCCCAGCGTCCAGTCCCCATGCCTCTCCCCTGGGTCCTGCCCTGTTCCACTCCTGGGTGTCCTGCCCCTGTTCCCTGGAGCTCCTCTCCCCTTATTGCCCCCATGCCTCCCAGGGTCCTGTCCCCAAATCACCCTGTGTTACCCCCTTCCTCCCCTGGCCAAGTTCTTCCATGATCCTGCCCCTGTCTCACCATTTTCCTGATCTGTGCGTCACCCCCGTGGGACCTGTCCCCCTGTATCATCCCCTTCCTGCTCTCTATGTCACTCTGGGCCTCCCCCCCCCATGGGTCCTGTCCCCTGTGTCACCCTTAAAGCTGTTCCCCCGGGTCTAGCCACTGCCACCCTTATTCTGTCACCCCTAACCCTACCCCTATTCCTGCACTCCCATGTCACCCCTTGACCTTGTCCCCCCTATGTCACCCTGGTTCCCTTGGTCATGTGCCACCCCCTGCCCTGGTCCCCTTATCTGCATGTCCCATGCACCCATGTCACCAAAGCCAGAGGAAACTCCATGGGAAGTCCCTGGGGGATACCCTCAACCCGGGGGGGTGGGGGAGTGGGGACTGATGGGGATAACACACAACCTGCCACATGGCACCCATGGGTGCAGGAGGAGTACTGGCCACTGTGGGGAGGGGGGGGCCACTCCAAGGCCAGTCCCCACCATGACAATGTCCTCATGACCAAGCTCCTGAGGACAGTGGCACCTCTGGCTGGCTCAGGAGGGTGGGTGTTGAGCCCAGGCCACATTTTGGGTGCTGAGGGGTGGGTGGGGTCACGGGGACGCAGACCTCTGCGCTGGAGGCGGCCGGTGGCTTCAGGCCAAGGTTTTGTTTGTTGTTTTGGTCGCGCTTCCCATGGAGACAAGACTTGTGCAAGAGCCATCGTCCCTCCCTGCGCCACCAGGGACACCACGGGTGCTGGGGCTGCCATGTCCCTGCGGGGCCTGCAGCCCCCCAAGCTGTCCCCCTGCTGCCACCATGGTCAGGCCCTGGTGGTCCCCACCACCATGGCAGGGCCCTGGCACCCACCATGTCCCCTGCTGGTATGGTGACCGTGACCCCCGCTACCACAGCTGGGGCCTGGCACCATCACAGCCCTGTCCCCCACTGCCAGCATGCTGGGTTCTGTCTCCACCATGGTCGCGACAGCCTCCCTGTCCACACCAAAACCCTGATGTCCCTTGAACACCACAGCCCCCATGTCCCACGGCCACCCTGTCCCTGCCAAAGCCCCCTGCCACCACGGCTGCCTTGTTCCCACCCCAAGCCCCACGTCCCCCTGCCACCACATCCCCCCTGGCCCCAGCGCATCCCCGCTGTCCCCCTGCCACCACGGCCCCCCGCCCACCCCGTCCCGGAGCCCTCTCCCCGCTGGGCCGCCGGGCGGGGCGGGGCTGCCCGGGGCGCGGTGGCGGCGCGGCCGCGGCCCCGGCCCCGGCCCGGCGGACCCGCCCCGGGAGCGGGCGGTACCGGGCCGCCCCCGGCCGCGCTGACATCAGCCGTGAAAAGGGCGCGGGCGGCGGCATCCGCCACTGCCGCACCGGGACCGCGGGATCGGCGCCGCAGGTAGGGAGGGGCGCGGGCAGCGCCCGCGGGCACGGGCGGCAGGTAGCGACGGGACCGGGATGGTGATGGGCACCGGACCGGGACGGGACCGGCCCCTCTGCCCCAAAATGGCCGGGACCGCGCTGCCCCGGGGGCCCGGTCCCCCGGGCTGCCCGCCCCGCCCCGCCGCGGTAACGGCTCCGGGCAGGGCCGGGCGCTGCGCCCACGGAGCCGCCAGGACACGCGGCCGCGCCCGAGAAGCGGGACCCGGGTGCGCCTTCCGGCCCCGCCGCTCCGGGAGCCGCGGGGGCGCGTCCGTTAGGGGCTGCGGTCCCTCGGAGTCGGCACGGCGGCCCTGGTGCCGGGGCTGCGACCCGGCCGAGCCCCGGTCCCCTCCCTGCTGTCCCCGGGGTAGCCGTGTCCCGGCCAGGCTGGGTCGGTCCCCTCCCCGGTGCCCCCCAGCCCGGTGCCTGCGAGGTCCCCAGGGTGGCCCAGTCCTTCGTCTGGTCCCCTCCCCACCGACCCTGGGCTGGCTGTGGGGTCCCCAGGGCAGCTGTGTCCCAGGTGGGTGTCCCCTCCCTGCTGGCCCTGGGGGTCTATGGGGACCCCAGGGTGGCCATGCCCTGGGTATGGTGCCCTCCCTGCTGCCCCCGGGGGTGCCCCCGGGTCCCCAGGACAGCCTGTGCTGGCTGAGGTCCCCTCCCGGATGGCACTGGGGACAGTCTATGGGGTCCTCAGGGTGGCCTCATCCCAGCTGGGCTGGGTATAGTCCCCTCCCTGATGGCCCTAGGAGACCCGTGGGATTCCCAGGGTATCTCTGGGGACCTCAGGATGGCTGTATCCCAGCTGGGATCCCCACCCCTCTGCCCCCGGGATGCCTGGAGGGTCCCCAGGTTGTCCATGTCCCAGCTAGCCTGGGCATGGCCCCTCCCTGCTGCCCTCGGGGTCACTATGGGGTCCCCAGGGTGGCCATGCCCCATCCGGACTGGGTGCAGCCCCCTTCTGCCGTGTCCATGGGGTCCCCAGTGTGGTGGTGGCGCAGCTGGGCTGGGTCCAGCCCTCCCCTCCCATCTGGGCAAGTCCCAGCTGTGTCGGGAAATCAGCCTTGTCTGCACCAATTTCAGCTCCTCTTTGTTTCCCAACCGGCTTGGCCCCTGGCCGGGCGCTCCCCGCGTTCTGGGGAAGATGGCTCCTTCCCTGCGGGGGCTGCCTGTGCCCCAGCCCTCACCCTGGCGAGCCCCACAGTGGCCACCAGCTTTGGAGGGATGCCTGGCTGGCCCAGGGCGGTCTACCATTGCAGGGTGGGCACAGCGCTGAGGCTTCGCATGGCTGCCACTGACTTCCCCAGGGGTTTTTGTTTGTTTTTCCTCCTGTCCCGACATGCTGGGCTGGCTTGTCCCCTGGCTGCTCCTGGTGACAGGAGCCCTGAGCCTGAAGCCAAGCGTGTGATAGGGGATGAGCTCTCTTCCAAACTGAGCCTGCTCCCCGAGGTGTGGGCTGGGCTGCCCCATGGCAGCAGCCCCAGCTGGGGCTCGGGCACCAGGGCCAGTGGGGGCACCTGCACCCCTGGGGAGAGCAGCACATGCTCCTGCTTCCGTGTGCTGGGGTGGCACCCCGGCCTCACCCCGTACCCACCAAATGCCAGGGGTGTGGGACTGGGCACGGGAGGCAATGCACAGCCCGGACAGCCCCACGTGCTCTCCATGTCACTGGTGGGCAGAGGGAGTCCAGAGGGCTGGAGCGCCCCGCCCATGCAGGCAGGGCAGTGCTGGTCCGCTCAGGTGCCCCTGTGGGCACCTTGCACAACCTCCATCCTTCCCAACATGGGTGGCACCAGCTCCAGGTGCTGAGCAGAGACACCTTGGCAAGTGCAGCGCCTAGCCACAGAGCCCATCGGGTCCGGCTGCACTGCCGGGGTGGAGGCACCGCAGCCGGCAGCCCCGGGCCCTGTGCTCCCAGGCCCGTCCCGGATCTGGCACCTGGCCTGAGCAAACGGGTGAGCTTCACAAACAAGCTTCGACCGGCAGCAAGTGCCTGCCAAGTCCGTGCGCGCTTGGCGGGGCCGAGCCCCAGGGACGGGGATGCTCTGGCATGGCGGTCCAGCCCCAGCACAGAGGGGCCGCAGTGCTGCCCGCCCTGCCCAGGGCCAAACTGCCCCATTGCCCTCGGGTGGGCACGGACCCAGCGCCTGCTCCTGGCCGGCTGGGCAGGAAGCAGGCAGGGCAGGGCAGAGCCCGGGCAGCGCCTGGCACAGGCGATAAGGCTCCATGCCGGACGTCCAAGCAGCCTGGCCAGGCAGGATGGGGTTCTGCCACACTGCAGGGAGGCAGCTACTGTCTGCTGTCCCCTGCTGTCCCCAAGGGGCTCTACCAGGCCATGATCACAGGGCTGTGTCCATGCCACTCTGGATGCCCCAGTGCCACCAGAGCTGCTGACGGGGGTCCAATCTCTGCAGACCCCCCTGCCGTTGGCATGGCAAACCGGGGACCATCATACGGCCTCAGCCGGGAGGTGCAGCAGAAGATCGACCGGCAGTATGACCCTGAGCTGGAGCAGGTGCTGGTGCGGTGGATCCTGGCGCAGTGCGGCGGGGATGTCGCGCAGCCAGCCCCCGGAAGGGATGGCTTCCAGCAGTGGCTGAAGGATGGCACCGTGAGTACCCTGGGGCTGGCCGGGGCGGTGACTACTGTGCCACACCGCCTGACCCCCGGCTCCCTCCTGGCCAGGTGCTGTGCCAGCTCATCAACAGCTTGCACCCTCGGGGCCAGGGGCCAGTGGCCAAGATCCAGGCGTCTGCCATGGCCTTCAAGCAGATGGAGCAGATCTCACAGTTCCTGCAGGCAGCCGAGCGCTACGGCATTGCCGCCACCGACATCTTCCAGACTGTCGACCTCTGGGAAGGTGCGTGGCTGGGTGGGCACGGTGAGCCAGGGCCAGGGATGGGGACGAGGACAGGCCTAAGCTTGCCTGGCACCTTGCAGGGAAGAACATGGCGTGTGTGCAGAGGACCCTGATGAACCTGGGCAGCCTGGCCGTGGCCAAGGGTGACGGGCTCTTCGTGGGAGACCCCAACTGGTTCCCTAAGTAGGTGGTGGGTGCTGGGGGGGTGCTGGCCTGCGGGGTCCCACAGGGACACTGACGCCCGCCGTGCCTGCAGGAAGTCACAGGAGAACCGGCGCGTCTTCTCCGAGGACAAGCTGAAGGAGGGCCAGAGCGTCATCGGGCTGCAGATGGGCACCAACCGGGGCGCCTCGCAGGCCGGCATGACGGGCTATGGCATGCCCCGCCAGATCCTCTGAGCGCCCGTGCCACCCCACGGCTGCCCCCAGGACGGCCCCCCCAGGCCCTGCCTGTGAGGGGCACCCAGGACCAGCCCCCAAACTGCCTTAACCCTCCTCACCCCCGCGGACCCGCTGGGTGCCCCCCGGCCTGGGCGCCCGCCCCCCTGCCAGTATTTCCAGGACCAAAGTCTGTTTTTATTATTATTATTTTGCTGGGTGCAGGGGCGGGGGAGGGCTGCCTTGCTGCTCCCCCACCGCTGCACCCACAACCCTCAGTGCCTTGGGGGCCGTGGCACCCTCCCGCCGCTGTGCTGGGGGGCACCCCCCCGCGCCCCAATAAACGGCTCCTCTTCTTTCCAGGCCTGGGCAGTTGTGATGGGGGGTCTGGGCTGGGGTGGGGGGCTGCTGCCAGGGCACGAGGCCCCCACTGAGGGGAGACCCCGGGGTGGAGGGGGACGAGGCAAACCGGGCCCGGGGGTGGTGCAGGGACCCCACGGCCTCGCACCACAGCAGGGCGGCAGCCAGGCCGCGTGGAGGGGCGGGGCCGGCATGGAGGGGCGGGGCCGGCAGGACAGCGCCAGGCTGATGAGGCAGGGCTGGGAGGGGCGGGGCTTGCAGGGGCGGGACAAAGGATGGTGGGCGGGGCGGCTGCCGCTGACTTCCGGCCGCCCCGGGGGGAGGGGGAGCGTGGGCGGCGGTCACGGCGGCGGGCCCGGGGGGGAGGGCGAAGGACGTGGCTGGGCAGAGGGACGCGGGTAGGGACACGCGGGCAGCATGAGCGTGTGCTGCCTGTGCACCTCGGTAACGCGGGTGAGCCCGGCCGCGTATACTTGTGCACGAGTGGGCACGGCGGTGCCTGTCTGGGCACGCGGGCATCCGCCTGGCTCCCCGCGCCATCCCCCACGCGTGCACAGCTGTGCGTGTGGGAGAGCCTGTGTGCACAAGCGTGCCTGTCCGTGCGAGCCCACCCGTGCGCACACGCGTGGGCCTCAGCTGTTGGTGTGCACAGGTGCGCGCGCGGCCAGTGTGAAGGCGTGTGAGGCCGCAGCGTGTAGCCTCCGCGTGCACCAACCGGCGTGTGCCCCACACCATAGAGCGCCCTCCCACCGCCCAGCGCGGCCGGAGCCGGCCTTAGCCCCGCCCCGGTGCGCGCTCTCGGGAACGCCCCGCCCGCGCGGCGGTTGCCCGAGGGGGGGCGTTGCCACGGCGACGGTCGGCGGCCGCCGAGCGGAGCAGGATGGTGAGCGCGGCTCGCCCCGGTACACAGGGCCCGAGCCCTGCTCCCCCGTTCCCCCGGTATGCCGGCTCCGCCGCCCCGGGGTCCACCCGCAGCCGGCTCACAGCCCCGCTCGCCCCGCAGCCCGCCAGCATCCCCGCGTCTCCCAGCCGTGCCCCCAGCCAGTACAGGAGGGCCCGGAGCACTGCGGTGGATGAGACGCCGTTCAGGGAGAGCCCGGTAAGGGAGCCGGGATACCGGGGGCACCACTGGCTGCTCGACCCCCGCACCAGGTAGGGCTGCAGGGGGGTCGGGGTGGCCAGGACCTCACCTGGCCACAGCCAGCCTCATCCCTCCCGGGTCACCGTGGCGCTGGGGTCCTGCTTGGTGCTCCCCAGCCCCGGGCTGGACACCATCCTCTTCTGCCGGGCCTCATCCTGCTCTGCTCATGCCAGCCCGCTTGCCGGAGGCTCTTCTCCACCATATTGCTTCCGCAGTCCCTGTTTTCCAAACCTCCGGGATGAGGCATGCCATTGCACCCTTTGCCAGCCCTCCCCCAGGCCCTGCACCTCTTGTGCACTTAATTCCTTGCCCCGCTGCGGGAGCCCAACGTTCAGTTCCTTCTGGGAGGGCACAAAATCCACCCCCACCTCCTGGGAGCACGCCACAGCTGCACGTGCCTCTGTCCTCCTTGATGCCACACACTTCCACTTTTCACAGGGTAATTAGTTAATCACTGAGACAAAGCAGGCTCAGGAGTTGAAACACTCCAGTAAAGGAGAGGACCTGGTGTTACAGGGCCTGTACGTTAGACAGCAGTTATTTCATGTAGGATATATAGAGAATCCTTGGAGCAGGGGCTGGAAGCTTCCAGAGCGGCTTGTTGCCAACATATTTAGACTTTCATCAGGGAGCTACAAAATTGGTCCCCTTGGAGACGAGGCAGGATTGTAGCAGGTCTGTGACCTCCTGGCCGGATGCCCTGGCCACTGAGAGAGGAGATAAACAGAGCGCAACAGCTCCTTCCTCTCCAGTCTTGTAAGGAAAAGGCTCGCTTCCTCCGCGCTCGTCCCTCGGCTGTCCCCAGCTCCTGCAGGAGAGCCCAGGGGAGAACGCCAGCCTCTGGACAATGGCGTTTTACAGGCAAGGGGCACAGAAGGGTGATGTTTTGGACGTCCTTCCCCCACTGCTGCTTCCCCCACCTCCTTTATCGACTCTCCCCGTGGCAGCTTGGGTTTATGGCTGCAGCCATTGGCTCTCCCCACCCTTTGTGTCGTCTTTGACGCAGATCAAGGTACAAGGGCCAGACTGGACGCAATGGAGTTTGGTCCATCTCACACTCGCCATCCCTTCAGCTGATAAAACATTGGGGGTATCTCTGCCGGGGCTGTGGTGGGTGGGCGGCTGCCACAAGGGGACCGCACCGTGCACGAGGCACTTGTCCCTCTGGGGGGGGGGGTGGGGTGTTTGTGGCTGTAATTTCCTCCTCTGGGTCTTATCGCTTTGAAACAAATCTGTAATAAGACACTTGCCAAAACCCTTTGGCTTTTCGGAGGAGAGGAAGGAAGCATGTAATGAAGATTACCTCTGCTCCCAACTGGAGGCTGTGCGGACGGTTTGCCTCATGGGGCAGGTTGGGAGTGCTCCTGGCAAGTGACCTGTTCCAGGGCTGCCGGGTCCATGTGTCTCGGACACTCTGTGAGCTGAGGAGCCCCGGGCAGACTTATGATCTGTTATCTCGGAGGCCTTCAAGGCAGCTAGATAAAAATGTCGTAACGCTCATATGGGTGTTAAATGAGACCTGAGATTAATCCAGGTCTAGTCCAAGGAGTTCTCCTGGCTTTGGGGACAACATGCAAACAGGCTGCAGTGAATAACACTATTATCTTTGTTTGCACGGGTGTTTCAGTGCCAGACCCTTTAATTCAACAGCTCACGCTTGGGGCCCACGGTGGCTGGGAAGCTACTCCAGTACCTACCATGCTGGGCTGCAGGAGAACCCGTGGTTCGGGGTCATCAGACCTGTAAAATGGAAATATTGCTGGCAGCAAGTTCCCCGGGAACCGCTCAGTGCCCAGCCAGCTATAGGTTTTGTTCCAGCACTCACATAGGATTTTAAAGCTGAACCAGTAAATAGGCGTACAAGGGAAACCACACATCTGTGTGTACCTTAGATTAGCTCTTGCGGTTCCCTGACGCTAGTGAGGATTTCACCGGGACGCCTACGCCATGGTTGGGCTCAGGGAAGCGACCCTGGGCTTGGGAAGCCAAATGCGGCTGCTGGAGTTTTGCTCTGCAGACTGGTGCCTGCTCTGGAAATGCTCCTTCCCATGGGATTGTCCACAGCCCTGGCAGGGCTTCCCCCCGGGCTGGACGGGATGCCTGTTCCTGCCTATCGGAGACCCCACGGCCTTATCAGGGGTTCCCGTGTGTTCGGGACATCCCTCGGCGGCTCCCACCCCTCCGCGGGCAGCCGGGGCCCCGCAGCCGCCCCGCGGCCGCCCCGCGGCCGGGCCACGCTTCACTAGGTGGCAGCCTCGGCGCGAGCAAAGGGACCGGCACCAGTCCAGGCTGTACGGGGAGGACTGGCTTCTGCCCAGTGCCGTCTGCCAGCCCTGCAAAGCCAGACCTCGAGCTGCGCCCGCCTCCCCCTGCCCAGGACCCCACTGCCAGCCCCCAGCAAGTTATGGTCAGTCTGGGGTGGTTTCCACCCATTTTTTCCCCGAGTCTGTGGGGCTCAGCAGGACAGGGGTGCCAGTGGCCACAAGTGAGCGGGACAGGGACAGCTGCCATCAGCCCAAGGTGGCTGAGATGATGCTTGAGCGTTTGTGGGGTCTTGCCCTGAACTATCAGCTTATCGTTTACTTCAGGTCTGGGCAAGAGACCGGATTTTTGTAGGAAAACCAGTTCTGTAGGGGTATTTTTGGTTCTCCCCATGTCTTCATCAGGCCTTCAGAGGAAGGCCAAAGCAAAAAGCCCTTCCCGTACCCAAACTTCACTGGTCTTGGTGGTGTGAGAGGGTGTTTGTCAGAAAGCATCCCGATCTCAGGGGCACCTGTGGGCTCTCGTGCCCAGAGCACCTCTGTGCTCAGGAGCTGGAGGCAGAGAGCTGGGCACAGGGCGGTGGCAGGAAAGCCATAGGAAATGCTGTCCTTTCTTGCAGACCCTGCAGCAGCCACGGTCCAGCAGCCCCATCGTGATCCTTCAGGATGTGCAGACTGCCCCAAAAGCATTGCTTGCTGGTGCGCACAAGCCCGAGACCATCCGTCTCATCACCAGGGACTTCATCCGTGACCTCGTGTAAGTCTGTGTCCGAGTGGTAGCTCTGAGGAGCTTTTGGGGCCCCGTGTGTCTGTCATAGCACCGTCTTGGTGCACAGAGCTTGTCTCGCCATTTGCCAGGACTTCTCAGAGGAGGAGGGATGGGCAGCAGTACTCTGATACTCCTGGCTTGGGCAGCAATGGAGCCGGCAAGCGCTGGGCACTGGGCGTTTTACAGAGGCACTGAATCATCGTAAGAACCAGTAAAAAGCAACATAAAACCTTCTCAGCAGCCAGAAAAGCTCCTTCTGGGCTGAACAGCCCCGCAGTGGGGCACCTGCCCCCCATCACACATCAAATGCTGCCTCCCGATACTGAAAAGACCCGTGTGAGAAAGGCAGTGGAGCATTGCCTGCAACCCCTGCACACCGGGAGCTGTGTGCTTCTCTACAGGGATGTTTTATAAGCAAGGCTGAATTGTAAGAACCCTGGCCCTAATTAGTACACCTCGTTAAAAGCCTGCAGCACATAGACAAGAATAGGGCCATTATCCCAGCCAGCGCCAATTTAGCCTCATTTTGACCTCCCTAAATTTTCCTTGTAGTTGTCGCTCAGTGCGAGGTTCATCTTCGCTTCCTGTTTTGAACCTCCGTGTAATGCTCTTGCACTCTGTAAAATGTGACACCTGCCCTGCAAATGGTTCAGGTCTGGGTTTTGTGGCAACTCAAATGGCACAGAGGCACTGGTTCAGGCTTTCGAGGCTGGTACCTGGTTTTATATGTTCATGTTCTTATTTGACCCTACTGACGAAGCCGAGGGTCAATTTCCAGATGCATCGCATGGCCAAAGCTCGAGCTGAAGCTAATGGAAACTGTTTGTGCCAGTTTAATTCCTGAAAATCAGGCTCTAGACATCCCAGGCTGGTCACCCAAACACTGGGACAACTAAAGCAGTGGCCACTGTATCATTACATTTATTAGTGCCGTTGTTACCATTAGCCATTCTTTAAAGCGTCCTGGAATCCGATGCTGTGATGCAGCTCTCGAACGATCATTATGCAGGTATCTGTTCGTATTCACAAGGGTGGATGAAAGGTGACACACAATAATAATGAGTAAATTCTTAGTCCTGAACATCTTCAAAGTGCTCTATACATTTGGTTAATATACGCTCCTACACCACACGCGTCACCATGGTATCTGAGTAATACAAGGAGTAATTAACTCCTTACAACTCCCCTGGAAAACAGCCCTGTATTATTATCCACATTTTTACAAGTGGGGAAATGGGGGCACCAAGAGCTTCGGTGATTTCCTCTAAACCACAGTGTGAGTCATGGGCAGAGTTCGTGGCTCTGCAGTGTCCTGCAGAGCCGGGGTGACGGCTGGAGGGACATCTGCCAGCGCAGGGAGGGGAGAGGCTGCTCTGTGTTTGGGCAGTGCAGCATTTCCTTGTCTTGTGCGGGGTGGATTCCCGGGGCAGCAGAGCCAAAGCTGAGCTGTGCTGTGCAGATCTGGAACCAAAGCAGGCTGAGTGTTATTAAACAGAGTGAAAAGGCAGCTTATGCTCCCCCAAATCTGTCCGCATGGAACAGAGGTTTCAATCCAGCACACAGGAGCAGCGACAATTAGTCTGGGGGGCAGGGATGAGCAGTGTGTCCTGCTGGGAAAGGGGTCAGGGCAGTGGTCAAAATTTTCCCAAATGAGAGCTGGGAAAGTCAAGTTGGACTGAAATACTTTCAGCATTTTTTATTGGGGCTGACTAGGCCCGTGCCGAATGTTTTGGGGTTTTCCTGGGAGGCCCCTGGCCACCCCGCCGAGCATCCTGTCCCCCGTGTGTCACAGCATGATGCCACTTTCACTGCACTTTCTGTTTCTTCCTCCCCCCAATGAGGACAGTTGGGTCCCCACAGCTCAGGTGCTTCCTGCATTGCTCTCGGGTGACTCCTGGGCACAGAGCTGTTCCTGGGCAGCCCGGGCAGGTCCCACGGCCAGGCAGGGAGGTCAGCAGGGCAGGGAACTGAGTGAGCTGTCAGAGACTCCATACCACTGACCACTTGCTCTCTGTGCCCAGCGTCCCTGCGGAGAACCCAGCAGCATCCCTCATTATCGGCCGGGAGGATTTCCAGCGCATTAAAGCAGCAGCTCGAGTCCTGACCAAGGAGGAGCGTGAGGCCAAGCTGGCAGCCCTCAAAGCGGAGAAGGATGCTGTTCTCGTAGGCATTTCCTCTGCTGCCCCTCCTTTCCCTGTTTGCTGACAGGTCTTGGGCTGCGGGTGGAGGTGGATGCAAGGAAGTAGAACCAACTTTGCGGGTCACAGACGTGCCAGCCAGGGCTGTCCCTGGAGCTATGCTCAGGGCCCACCACCTTCATCCCTCTTTCACCCACATTTTGGTGCACTGGTCACTGCTGGGGGTCACCAGAGCCAGTGTGCAGACAGCACAGCTGTGTGTCTCGGGTCTCCTCCAGCCCAGAAAGAGCTGTGCAGGATCCCTAGGCTTGCCCGCTCCATGAGTGGAGAAGCAATCCCACATTGGTTGCTCCCGCAGCCTGCGGTGACCCCGGAGGCTGTGATGAAGCCTCTGCGCTGCATTTCTGCCACCCTGCAGAGGGAGAGGGGTGTCTCCATAAGAGGAGTGTGGGAAGGGGCTCCCCAGCCTCTGTGCCAGGACTGGAAGCGTCTGCCATGCTCTGTGGCGCTGTGCCGGGGACGTGGTGCAGTGGAGTATGCCCCTCGTGAGCCAGCCTGCTCCGCAGCATCCTCGGGCAGTCTCAGCCTTGTGGGCCTGCTCCGGGAGGGCATCCAGCTTTCGGCTGCCCTGCCTGTTCCCTCAGGAGGCAGTGAGTGAGCGCAAGAGTGCAGCGAAGCAAAGGGCCGTTCTGCAGCAGATGGGGAAGCTGAGTGAGCTAGAGGAGGAGGCACGGGAGAGGGCCCAGTACCTGCTGCAGCGGGCGAACAGGATGCGCATGGAGCAGGAAGACGAGATCAAGGAGTTCAGCGAGGTAGGGATGGAGGCTCCCCGGGCATCACCTGGAACCACAGGACATTCTGCAGATGTTAAGACCTGCCTGCTTGGGCAGGCTGCTGAGAGCACCCATGAGCTTCACTTAGCCACTCTAGACCTAAACCCTGCTCTACTTGTTGCTAACCAGGGTCTTCCTCTCCTTCCCTTTTCCTTTCCTCATCTGCGTGTCTGTCTGTGCTGCCACTGCCAAGTCTGGCTTAGAGACCAGGGAGACCTATTGTTCCCACAGCTGATCCTTGGTGCCAAGTGCCACATGATCCGTGACACCCAGATCCTCGAGAAGCAGCTCATTGCAAAAGAGCTGGAGGAAGAAGAGAAGCGCCTGGCCAAGATGATGGAGGTGGAGAGGAAAAAGGCTGATAAGATGCAGGAAGAACTGGAGCACAGGAGGAAGCAGGAGCTGATCAGGTTTGCAAAAGGCTCCCTCTTCCCCACAGAGGCATCCGACCTCTTCACAGGCCTGGAGTAACCTCCGGTTGCCAGCTTCACTCCGCAGCACACCTCCCAGTCACAGCAGCTGGACCAGACAGCGTGAGGCAGCAGACACGCCACCTGATACCTGTGCTGGCATTTCTGCTTCTGGGAGTGGGACAGAGGCACAGGGAAACTTTCTCTGCTCTCTTCTTTCCAGAGGGAGGCAGGAGCTTGTGAAGCAGATGGAGCAGAATGCGGAAGAGCGGGCTCTGAGAGCCGAGCAACGAGACCAGGAGGCACAGGAGCTGCTAGAGTATCTGGAGCAGCTGAAGATGGAGGACCTGAAGGTGCGACCAGTGACCCGCCAGGGAGCAGGGGCGGGCTGGACTTAGATTTTCACCCTGTTTGAAGGGTGACCCAGTGCTGGGTAAGTCAGATTTGGTGTGTGGAGACAACAACCAGCAGAATTAAAGCTCTGGTCTCTTGGGGAAATTGAGGCATCCTCAGAAAGTGACCTGAACTGCTGAGCCCTCCCTTGCCCCGAGTGTGCTGATGGGCCCTCAAGAAGGCACACAGGGATGAGGGGAGGGAGTGCTCTGTGCCGCAGAACTTGCCATGTCACGCTTGGACCCTCTGCACCGTTTTCAGGACTTGGAGCGGAGACAGGAGCAACAGAAGAAAATCCAGGCTGAGATTAAACGCATCAATGATGAGAACCTGCGGTGCAAGGAAGAGCAGCAGGAGCAGGAGAGGATGGCAGACAAGCAGGTGCTCGAGTACCAAAGGCAGAAAATGGTAATAGGACTGAGCGTGTGCAGCACCGGCAGAAGTTCAGCAGGCAGCAGAGGTGCTGCAAGGGAGCTGCCATGATGCTCTGTCCCACGCAGGAGCGGGAGGCCAAGTTCGAAGCTGAGCAGGAGAGAATCCGTCGGGAGAAGGAGAAGGAGACGGCACGCTTGAGGGCCATGCAAGAGAGGGCCCAGGACCATCAGGCAGAGCAGGTGAGTGCCTTGCTGACACATGGTGTGCTCCTGTGCTGGCTCACTCACCACCTTCCATGTCACTACTGCAGCAAAGTGGAAGCTCCCCTGGATGTGGTGGGTCTACTGGGGCATTGCGGGTCTGGACAAGCACCTAGAGCCAGGTTGATGTCCTGGAGCAGTGCTGGCCGTGGCACTGGGGGAGAGGCAAAACCACGGTCAAGTGTTTCCATACCTCCCCAACGAGGGAAGCCCTCCACGAGCCTCCAGCATCACCGCTGTCCGCCTTTGACAGGATGCGCTGAGGGCGAAGCGCAGCCAAGAGGCTGCTGAGCGAGAGTGGCGGCACAAGGAGAAGGAGGCAGCACAGCAGAAGGCCAGGATGGAGCAGATGCTGAAGCAGAGCCGCCTGGAGCAGATTGCCCAGCGGGAGCACAGCATGGCTGTGCAGGTGCAGCAGGACCGCCACGAGTTCGAGAGGATCCTCAGGTGAGAGGGGCAGTGCTAGGAGCTTGCTGGCAAGATGGCTGGACTCTGCCTTGCAAAACGGGGCCAAGGGATGGGTGATGCGGTGGCAGGGGGGCTGCCGTGGGGGCTCCCAGCAACAAAGTCAGCTCTGATGCTGGCTGAGGCACTGAGGGCGGGCACGTGCGGGGGCTGGAGTGGGGCCTTTCATCTGCCCCAAGCTCTCCCGCAGGGCCCAGCGGGAGCAGATGGAGAAGGAGAAGGCGGAGGAAGCGCGGAGAGCAGGTCTGCGGCTCGCCCATGCTAACGATGTCCGGCATCAGATGCAGGAGCGTCAGCAGCAGCTGGCACAGGAGCGGGTGGCTGCCTTCGAGGAGTGCCGGCAGCTGGAGAAGGAGGCCCGCCAGCGCAGCCAGCGCATTGCCCAGCTCAAGCAGCAGAAGATGCAGGAGCTCAGGTGAACGTGCTGCCAGCAGCCACTTTACGTCCGTGGTTCCCTGCATGTCCCTAAGTCCTTCCTGGCTTCCTTCCATCTCCTGAACCCTGGGCCACCTCACAGGTTCCTTTGGATCCTCATCAAACAGGATTCGCTCCAGGCCCACAGTCCTAAAGTTCAGCCCCGGTGTAGCACAGGGTGGCTGATGATTTCTTTCCTCTGCAGAGCCTCCGGCATCCCTGAGAAGTACTGCACCCAGCTGGAGCGGAGGGCCCTGAGCCGAGCAAGTGCAGGCCGTGGCCAGGCTCAGCCCCACGAGGAGCAGGGCTCTGGTTCCCCAGCGACTCAGGGGTTTCCATTTTCTTAGGCTGAGTTTTCGATGAACAGAGATGTTTATGGAGCAGATTGTGTGTTTCATCTTTCTTTAGCTCTGGGTTTGCAGGCTGGGAGCTGCCCTTGGGGCTGAAGTAGCCCAAAGGCTCATTTTCTGACCTGCCCCACTCCCGGGACAGAGGTTGCCCCTTGCCCATCTCCCCACTTCCACCGGGAGGGAGCTGCCAGGCGTAGCCCGTGTCCTCAGAGGAGCCAGGAGCATCTCCAGGCCCTCAGCACAGCTCAGTGTCAGCACTAAAGCAGCTCAGAGCAGGGTGGGTATTCCCAGCTCGCGCAGGGTGGCTCAGGTAGGGTCCTGTGAGCCAGGCAGGCTCTTCTCCATGCTTATAGTCCTGGCCCTGGCTACCCACAGCTGCATCAGCCCCGGCAGTGCCACCTTCTCACCAGCCTGTCACCTTCAGGCCCTGCGGCAGTGGCCTTCTTCAGGGGCAAAGCAAAGAGACCGGAGCATGATGCAAACATTTAAAATCCATTTGGATACAGACTAGCAGCTTCAGAGGGCTGGGATCCTGTAGGAGTGGCTCTGATTAATTGTCAGAGCAGCTGAAAAATAAGGAGAGCCAGCAAAGGTGAGACTGCCCAGGGCAGGGGGATGGTTCGGAGGACTCTGCTGTGAGCCCTGAGCCTCTTCCAGGCTGGGTAAATAGGGAGGATGAAATGCTGTAGCCTCTTGTTCTCTCTTCCCTGTCTCTTCTCTGGCTTCTCTGTGTCTCCATGTCGTGACGGAGCCAAGTACTGCGGGGCTGCGCGGTCCCTTTTGGGGCACAGGCTGAAATGCATTGCTGGCCCTGCAGGGCATCTGCCACTGCAGACCTGACCCCGAGCATGCCCTCGCGGCCACCGAGCTCTCTGGGACCCCTGGGGCCTCAGCACCAGTGCCCAGCCCAGACAGCATCTGTGGTGCCCAGCACCAGGCTCGGCTGCTCACACCTCTATCCCCAGTCCCCAGCGGCCACACGCTGGCCATGTCACTCTCGGTCACTGCCTCGGCCAGAAAGTCACAGCCTTCTTCTAGGCCAGGCTCAGCCCGGAGGGTTTCAAAGCCACCGTGCCGGCTGCGATGAGGGGGCTGTGACCACCGGCAGGCAACCAGCCGGGGGTGGAGCGACTTCCCCACCCTTCCTGCGCAAGCGGGGCTCCCTGTGCCGAGGAATGCAGGAGTCACCAACCAGGGAGCCAGCACCGTGCCGGCAAGGAGCCCCAAGCCTCAGTGAGCCACGGCCCCGTCACGGCAGGGACGGCCCCCACCACACAGGAACGGCCCCGGCAGGCGGCACACCTCACTATGTCGGTGCTGCCCTGGGGCCAGGCCACGCACAGGGGTGCCGAAATCACAGACGCGGCAAAGCACGTGCTGGGCTCAGCCCCAATTCCCAGCACGGGGCCGGTAAGGGTTAACTGGCAGCGGTGAGCTCAGCTTGGGGCCAGTAAATGGAGCAGCTCTTGCCCCCAGGGAGTGTTTGGGACCAGCCGGGCGGTGCTGCCCAGCTGGATGGTGCAGTCATGGTCTGGAAAGCACCAGCATGGCTGAACTGTGCCGCAGGGCACTGCATGGGTGAGCTGGACATGGGGCCTGGCCCACAGCACCAGAGCAGCCCAGGGTGGTGGCTCA